>NC_138145.1:11548360-11593360 GCF_964199315.1 Orbicella franksi | reverse complement strand
AATGACTGACCTGCTACAAGTCTTGTTGTGAATTGATTCCTGCTATCAGCAGACAGACTTACATGTATGTAACAGTTCAAAATGAACTCTCAAAATAACATTGACCATTCCGGGGTTGTGTTGAAAACTTTAGATTGAAGCAAACATGACTTTCACTACCTTTAAATGGTACTTGAAATGACCACTGTCAAACTTAAAGTTCTCTTTGTTTTTTCCTTGTGTCTATTTTTTTGTTTTGACCTGTTTCCTGTTTCCTATTCTGGTGTATTGTAATTATTTTTGTTTGTTATCTGTGATGTGTATTTTGAAACACAGTTTGAAAATTAAGTAAGCAACTAGACTTATTTTAATAGATAACAATAATTTATTAAATAATTAATGCAGCACATTCATTACTGGCTGGTGTATGTTCTTTTTTCCTATTTTCCAGGTTCAGCTGACAGGACAATCAAGATGTGGAAGGCCGGAGCATGTCAAATGACCTTTACCGGTCACAGTGACTGTGTCAGAGGTCTAGCTGTGCTCTCAGCTCTGGAGTTTTTGTCCTGTTCTAATGATAGGTATTCAATGTAATCTCACTGATTCTTGTTTTCAAATGCCTGAGATTGTCACACTCAGAAGACAGTCAAACCTCCACTAATGACTCCCTCTTCACGATGGCTAGGACTTTTTGTCTCGACTACACCATTTTACTCACATTTAAACCTCCCTTCAATGGCCGCCACCTTACAATGGTCTGTTAATTCTGCCCAAGGGTGGCTGTTGTAAAGAGATTCTGCTCTACTGAAAAAAGAAATCTTGCCAGGCAAATTACGCAGTCGTGTAGTACAAGAACTTTCATGAGAATATTCCAACACTAGAGTTTCATCCATGTAGGCTTAAAAGTTGGAAGCAGGCTTAGATTTTACAAGTTAAGTACATGTAGCACTCCTATTGTGAACTATCAGTGTAAACTTACATTGTGTGATGATTTGTTTTCTCTGATCAGCACCATCAGAAGATGGATGTGCACAGGTGAATGTCTCCAAGTGTACACGGGACATACAAGCTTTATCTACAGGTCAGTCTCAGACCTAGTTATCAGCTGGCGTTTAATTGTCTTTAACTAATCTTATCTTGATCCACCATTAGCAAAATCTAGAGAAAGGTAAGGGAGCATTGTGAAGTACTTGTACCTCTGACCACTACACATTTGGTCATGTAATTGAAATTAATAGTATGTTCACCTTAATCTCAATCTGTGGAAATGGATTTTATTGGAGTCAATAAAAAAAATTAAATTTTGTGTCATACTTGTTTTTATCTACAGTATTGCAGCTCTGCCTGATGACTGTGGCAGTTTTGTCTCTGTTGGAGAAGACAGGTCACTGCGAATATGGAAGGGTATGTAACTCCTTTCAGACATTGCATTTAATAAATAATTTATACAGTTTACCTCTTGAACAGAACTTCAAAATTTGTAATATTAAGTTTTATTAATCCATTAATCTATTGTTTGTGCAACATCGCTTATCTATAAACTGTAAATTTTTCACTGTTATCAGGAGGAGAATGCTCTCAGACAATCACACTCCCTGCCCAGTCAGTCTGGTGTGTTACATGTTTAAGTAATGGAGACATTGTAGCTGGTTCAAGGTCAGTTTGATTCAAGAGTTTGTAATAATGTACATATAATTATGCATATGTTGCATGCATCTTTCTTATTTCATATAATTATTTCATTGTGATTTTCTTACAGATTTGAATGGTTTAATATTTTTTTTGTTTATCAAATCACAAACTCTTAACACAAGCTCCTGTAGTACACAGTGTGTCTCTTTGCACACAGGTTACTACAGCCGTTTGTTTTCATTATGAAAAGATGATAATGATATATTTGTTCTTTTTTCTAGTGATGGTATTGCACGTGTTTTCACTGCTTCTGAAGAGAGATTTGCATCAGAAGAAGAGTTAAAGGTCAGTTTGGTATCGGTCATTTGCTTTCTATTCAGATTGTTTTGTTAAGTAGCATTAAAAGAAAAAGATCAAATAATTTAACAGAATAGTTGATTCCCAATTTGTCTCTTCCTGCAGCTATTTGATGCTGAAGTTGCAAGTCATGCTATTCCAGCTGAGGCTGCCAGGTACATGGTCATTAACCATTGCATTTCCATATATATGGGTTATTGACCAAGCATGAATTTGAGATGGCCTGATATTGGCCAAGTTCTTTTTCTGCGTGTTTATGGACTGAGTCAGCATCAAGGTTCATAAACCCTCAAAAAAGAACAAGGCCAATATCTAGCCATCTTGACCTAACAAGCTTGGTTAATAGAGGATTTATTAACTGGAAAAAGAACACTATTTTCTTGTGGGATACAGCGGGTAATCTGGAGTGGGCAAGATAGCTTCAACTTGCCCGCTCGAGTAGCCAGTCATAGTACAGGATTCAGTTCATCTTGCCTGCTTACGGACACATGGTGACACATGGCTCACTGGTCTAATTATACAGCAGCTGTATCACTGACTTGTGACCACCCGCATACATCTCCCATATTATGGGTTCAAATGAGAGCATGCATCCAATCTTTTTGTTTGTTTTGTGCTTGTCTGTTTTTTTAGTGGTCAGTTGGGTGATGTCAAACTAGAGGATCTTCCCGGTCCAGAAGCTCTTCTTAGACCAGGTACTGCAAAATACAGTGTACAGCACAGTAGCAACTTAGAAACAAAAAACAACCATCATGCAGATCAGAACACAAACAAGGACTCCAATACACATAGTGACAAAAGGCTGGTGAAGCCATGCTGGGTGGTGAGCTGCAGTAGCTGAGGATCCCCTCCAGGGGGAGGTGGCAATGTTCCTAACCTAGTTATGCTCACAGAAAACAATGTTAAGTGCCTCCTTTAATTCCTGACCATCTATACCCTTTCCTTTTTCTTACCACCTGCAACTTGGTACTACGAACCAAAATTGAAATATAAATTGATCACAAGATTTTAAAGGCTTCAGTTTAGGTGTCACTGACATTAATTCTTTACCCAGGTGATAGAAGTGCTCAAACAAAGCTCATAAGAAGAGGAAACATAATTGAATGCCACCAGGTGATAATTTAGTCCTTTAATACTTATCAGTTTGGAGAACAATTTTTGTGTGATTTCCACTTCACGTACGCGTGCTACTTTGCCCTTGTGTTGACTACAACAGGATAAACCTCAACCTGTAGTCGATTGTTTAACGGTATTTTTTTTACGGCTTTCAAAACTTGTTATCCTTTTGCACGCATTGCGTGCCTATGATGCTAAATGCAAATCAGCTTCTAATGATGAAGTCTTGCTTGTTTTTGCAGTGGAATGGCATGGAAACAAGATGGGATAAGGTAACAATTTTTATGGTGCAAGCAATTGATTACTTAGTTCATAGTTAGTAACTATGCTTAGTAGAACCAGAGGCTGATAACTGCAACAGGAAAACAACAACCAAAGACTAACCAAACAAACATGTCACAGAGTGTTCCTTTCCCAAAGTGAATGATGGCATGATGCGCCAAAAGAATGTTCATGGAGGGCGTAGTCATTGCTTTACTGACGTTCCTTCATATCTGTTCTCTTGTTACAGGTTGGTGAAGTAGTAGGATCAGCGGGAACAGAAGGTGCTGCAAGACAAACCAACAAAACAATGTACAATGGGAAGGTATGTCCGCTAACAACTCTCAATTTCTCACCTTCACTCTTGTGTAAAGTAGTTTTGCAACCATGAGAGTATCTCGCAATTCATAGGTGCAGGTAATTTCCTCATCCTCTCAAGTTCACAATTACATTTGTTAGTGCTGAGAAGTCTTCTTATAAATTTATTTAAAAACTGGTAATATATCGTCTATTTGTTTTGTCTCCTAGGAGTATGACTTCGTGTTTGATGTTGAAATTCAAGAAGGCCGTCCTCGTATGAAGCTGCCTTACAATCTAACTGGTACGTAATCTAGTCTCATTAGGGACGGGCAATTATTTTTCGAGGTGTGTGGAGGAGGTGGGGGTTGGGGGTTGGGCAATTTCCAAAAAAAAGTTCTTGCAGGGCAAAAACTGCGGAAAGAAAATCGTGCAAGGGGAGCCATGGGGAAAAAGTCGAGCAAGCGCTTTCCACTAACAAGTTCCTATTTTTGATTTTGAAAGATTTCTTGCACAAGCTATTGCCCACCCAAAAAAATCAATGACAACCTAAAAATGAGAAAAAAAATCGTACCTCAGAAAATTGCCCAACCTACCACCCCTTCAAAAAAATAATGGTCCGTCCCTCGACAGGCGGTATGTGGGAAAAAAGCGTAACTTGAAAAAAAAAGCGCTTTGACATAAAGTAGACTTACGTTATCTCGTTTATCACCTTAATCACTCAGTTGTCTTTGGGCGTCTTGTAGATGATCCGTGGATGGCTGCACACCAGTTTCTAGAGCGCAATGATCTCAGTCAGATGTTCTTGGATCAAGTTGTTGACTTCATCCAGAAGAACACTAAAGGTGTTACAATAGGACAACAGGCACCGTCAGCTGCTGATCCGTTTACCGGTGAGTGGTGCAGTATGAAGTGATAGTTAAATAATATCAAACGCCTGATTCTTTTTCCTTCTTTCTTTGCGCGAACTTCTCGCCTCGTGATCGTTGCTCTTTCGCTTCACATTTCTGTATCGGCGTGGCGCTAGGTAAAGGAAGAGAATGATAGCAGTCTAGAAAAAAATCATTGTCATTAGTTAGCCAATCACAGCTTGAAGTAAATATCTTCAACGGTGGTAAGGATGGGGAATCATGCAAAAGGTCTAGAGAGCGGGGGAAAGTGAAACTGGTGAACACACAGGCATTCTCACACAACTGTGAACTGTTCAGCAATCAGAGTGTAAGTTTCCGGAACACCGTAAAGCATCTCATATGATTTCATAGACCTAGGACTGTTATTTATAATATTAGCCAGGCTAATATTGCTTGTGGGTTATTTTGAATACCTGCAATTGAATTGGACTGCCAAGGATGCTGTTATTTTTGGGGGGTTGAGGTATAGCTTGTGAACTGTATTTGGAATGGTTTTCATGTTGTATTTTAGGAGCTGGACGCTATATTCCACCCACTGGGCCATCCCAGCCAGTGTCTGATACCAGCATGGGAGGAGGAAGTGTTGATCCTTTTACAGGTGCACAACCAAATCCAAACGTTAAATGTCGCTTGTAAATTCTCCTTGCTGTCTCAACACGGTATCAAGCAAAGTAGTTTACGAAAATCTTCAACATTAGTTACCTCTTTCACTGCTAACACACCGTAGATATTGCCATCTAGTTTTACCTCCCAGCTATTTGTTGTTTCGCAGAATGATGATTGACCAGCAGCAGTCTTTGACACTTGCTTCCACTTCTAGAACTGAATTAGCGCAACGTTTTTCAGACAAATTTAAAAACATGTCTGATGAAACTTGTGATTTGTTTGGCCAATCTGGGAAACACATCAATACTTGGCTGGTTTAAATGCTGTTATTTTTTCTTGTATTACAGGTGGTGGTAACTACAGACCATCGTATACATCTCAACAGACTAATACAGGAGATGGAGTGGACCCGTTTACTGGTACTGACAATTAAAATACCTTGCCTCATAAAGTAATATGGGCTTATCTTTAGAAGTAAATTTGGTCGCATAGCGTGCTAACAGCATAGAACAATTCGTTTTGTTCCAAGGAGCGAATAGGACGCTGATTTCTCACCTTGAAAGTTTGTATGTCCAAGTCTGCTTTGGAGTTTAAACTGCCACGGAAGCTGGAGTTGATTGCCAGCTCTTATAATTCGACCTCAGGTTCCTTCCTCAAAAAAATTGGTACAGTCTTACTCTAACTTTGAACTGAATCCTTTTTTTTGTTTTCTGTCCTCTTTTACTTAAGGCCCGTTTGCACGACGGAACCACAAAAGATGAGCCGGTACGGATAAATTGCGTTGTACAAATAACTTTTTCTTCATCCGTGAGGAGCCAACATTTCACCCATCCTCAGATTACCCATTCAGTGGGTCCGAGCGCGGGTAAAGTTTTGCCTCTGCACGGATGAGAAAAAGTTTTTAACTCAACGAAATTTGTCCGCACCAAACCTTTGTTAAGTTACGCGTATCGTTTATATCGGAAACGTGCCAAAAATATTTTCTCTCATGAAAATAGGCCTTAATGTATATGATTACATGAAAAAGGTAATTACGTTTATGACCCCGGCTGTACATGTAACTGCTTACAAACGCTCATTTCAATGTTAGCCGAGTAAACAACGCGTGAATTTGGGAAAGCAATTTTTGTGATGGGTAGTTAATCTTGAGATTTATCTTTCCAGGTTCCAGTAGTTATAGATCAGGACAGTCAGCCAATCAAGTCAGTCCACCAAATGAAAGTCCCACAGCTGCTCAAAATCCTTACTTCCCTAAGGTATCTAAACCAGCAACTCTTTTAATTCTTTGCATATTATGCATTAAGCAGTCTGGGTTTGAGCCCTGGCCGGGGTCATTGTGTTGTGTTCTTGTGCAAGATATGCTCTCACAGTGCCTCTCTCCACCCAGGAATGTAAATTGGAAACGGTGAATTTAATTCTGTGAGCGGGGTGCTAATCCTGCGTTCGACTAGCATACCATCCAGAGGGGTAGGAATACATGTACAGAGAAACCAGAGATAAGATCCGGCTTCATGGACCACTGGCCTGACGCAGACTTTTCCTTACAAATCCGTTTAACTGTCCTTCGTAGAGCAGATGATTAGAAACTCTTAATAGGCCGTTGGTTCGCGACTTGCTGATGTTTTAAGATGAAGAGGAGATGCCCTTAATCTTGAGTGAACGGGGTGTGATTTAGGGGAGTGCCCTCAGAAACCTGTTCCTACTTGATACCATTCTTCTTCGTGCCTGGTATCACAAAGTGACAAGATAAATCATACCTTAAAGAGAGTAGGAAAATGGCGAGATTTTCTCTTAAAACGGGGTCAGTATTCAATAGCGTCATTTGCACTACCCCACCCACGTTTCCGCTAAGAACTCCCCACTCCACCCCTAGCATGTTACTTTGATTGTACATTTCTTAATGAATGTGTTGGCTTTCCTTTTAGACGTCGTGTGTATCATTTGATAGCGCTAACATCAACGCAATTGCGGGAAAATTAAAAGAATTCAACTCTAGCTTAGAAGAGGTTAGTGACGTTTTGTGTGCAGACTTTTTCAACTCTCACCTTCCCAAACCGGAATTACGAGTTTACCCTCACACAAATAACGTAATTTGATTTTAGTTTTGATAATTTTTAGTTGATGATTTCCTTTTTCTTTATCTGTGTCGCTTTTTACTTTGTGTTTATATTGTATGTCAACCCTCCATCATTATGCTAAAATCAAGTTAGTTTGCCCTCAATGAGTTCTTTAGCGGTGCATTGTTTTCGTTCCCAGATCTCTTATTTTAAGTAGGAAGTTGCGTAAGAAAGAGATCTGGGAAAAACGTTACTTAAAGTGCATGATTTTAGTTTGTCGTTCTCTTCACTCTGTAGGAACAACAATTAACAGACGACGAACTTCAAAACTTGATAGGTAAGCATGACATATTTCACTGTTACCCGGACAGAGTAAATTTTTTCGGGGGTGAATCGACAAAAAGCAAGAAGCTTAGAACACGGAAAAGGCGAGCAATGCAATCGTGATGAATTTGCCATGCTTTGTTCGAGAGATCAGTCGTTGTGGTCGGGTGTGCTTCTAAAGCAATTCTAATTTTCCTTGGACAGACTTGTCCAAGAAAAATTGCTATGTCCGTCTATGTCTATATTTTCCTTTATTTTTGCTAACATCGCATCCAAATCATGGCCATCAGCGCAGCAAAAGTGAACAAAGTAGTTAAGTTCATACAGATCCTTAATTCGACGTTTCCTTACACGCCTTATACTAGTATTTCTGAATGATGTGGGAAGTGCAGATAAATCCAGATCACCAAAGGTGGAACACTTCTCTGTGCTGGTGAAAGCGTTAAAATGGCCTCCAAAGCAGCTATTTCCAGGTACGTGGATTGTAATAAGCTTCTATTTTTATGTGGCCAATCACTTCTTCTACAATGTTGGTACGCAAGTTGTCTACGAAGTTTTCGCTTCTAAACTAATAAGACGTTACTTCAACTTTTTTTTTCTATAGATGGAAATTTAGAGTTGCTTTAGTGACCGTGACATTTATTGAGAAATGAATTTGTGGAGGTGCGGTGACCTCATGGTTAATGCGCTCGACTCCGGATCAAGCGGTCCGGGTTCGAGCGCTGGCCGGGAACATCGTGTTGTGTTCTTGGGCAAGACACTTTACTCGCACAGTACCTCTCTCCACCCAGGTGTATAAATGGGTACCGGCAAACTTAATGCTGGGGTAACCCTGCGATGGACTGGCATCCCATCCAGGGGGAGCAGAAATACTCCTGGTTGCTTCGTGCTACTGAAACCGGAGATCAGCTCCGGCCTGATGGGCCACTTGGCTCGTATGCAGACTTAACCGACCATTGACAGGGGCGTAGCCAGGATTTTTCAAAGGAGGGGGGGTAACACTGTCAAAGTGAGGGTACTCTCCAGATTGTCATGTCGTTTTCGCCACCTGTTGTAGGTTGTTTCCTCAATGTAAAAGGGGGGGGGGGGTCACGGGCACCCAGGACCCCCCTAGCTACGCCCCTGGTTGACGTTAATGAGAATTGCGCGTTCGTTGCAGACATTGTTCTCAATAGCTTACGGCATTTTGTTTTCAAACAGCTCTGGATATTCTGCGGCTTGCCGTTCGTTTTCCGTCCATCGCCAACTCATGTTGCAGTGGTTCTGATGGCGACAACCTTACAGCTCACTTACTTGCCTGCACAAGGTAGAAGGATTGTTATGATCACGATATTAAACTTTTGAAATATTCTATTTTTTTGTCATCCATTTTCTTTTTGTAAGTGCAAATTACGAGAAACGCTAAAAACAGCCAATTCTATTCATTTTTTTGTTTTGGAAAAGGAGAAATTTGGGTAACTGGGAGTATTTCACGTGATGGCAACACCATTATACATTATTGAGCGAACGAACTTATGAACGTGTTTAAAGGTACCTACGGTAGCTGAGGGGAAACCTTCTGTTAATACGGTACACCTAACTAAGAATAAAAAATAATTAATAACTGCGACGCCAATGTCCATGGACTACAACAACATTTATTTACAGGATCAAAACAAAATTAAGAATTTCATAGATAACAGCCCTTGATCTAGCTTTTACAAAGTTCAATAGATCCTTTCTTCTAAAAATAATATTGTAGTTGATTTTACATGTTTTTCTTTGTTTGTTTATTTGTTTTCATGTCGGTTTTGCTAACTTTTTTTCGTTTTTTTTTCTCCTCAAGGGACGATAATCCTCAACCCAATGTGCTCTTGTCGTTTAGAATATTGTCTAATTTGTTTTTGTCTTACGATGGATCAGCTTTAGTGCTGAAACACAGAGAAAAGGTGAGATGAGTGGTTTAAAGGGTATTGCTAATTAAAGGAGCTCAGTCATGCTATTTTGAGTTACAATGGTCATGTATAAGTTTACCCTTCGATTGAAGGAAACCTGAAGTTATAATAATGAGCCATAGAAGAGCAAGGATGGAGAAGATTGACGCGGATTACAAACGACGAACTTGACAGATTTAGACTAAATTTTTCAAGATGTGCAAACCGCGGCATAGCACCTTGAACTTAAAAGAGTGATACCCAACATGTGCATAACGGGAACTGGTAACTTGGGTATCCCTTTCAAACCTTAAAGTGCCTGGCAAAAAGATGAAAATTACCAGCTGAAAGTACTGCACATTATCTGTCAATGGTCACACACTAGGTTTTCTTTTGAAAACGTTATCATTAGAACCACATTGTGTATCATGATGTACACTACCTCATGAAGATCGTGTTCAGTAGCTTCGTTGGAAGGTCTTACTCTATGGTTCTATCCAAAAACTTTAAAGTTAGAACCAGCATTGAGAATACCACTTGACAGTATTGCTCATTAATTTTGTTCAATAGTCGTACGCTTTGATTTCATCAGTTCAAGCGAGGTTGTTAAACTCAGAGTCTGAAAATGATTAAGATAAGTATCACGATTACTCAACTATTTTGCTATTCGTTATTCTTCAGATAGTAGAACATTCAATACCTTGGTGTAAGTGCGCTAACAAGAATATCAGGATATCTTTATGTACCGTTCTTCTTAAGTAAGTGTCATGTTATTTACACTTGCAGAACATTTCTCTAATATACACATTTTGTGCCACTTCAGTCGGGACAACGGACAAATCCTCGTGAAAGACTGGACCCGAGCTGTTACTGTTAAATTAACAAAGCAACAACAACAGCAGACCTTCAAAGGAGCGTTTTCTTTCAAAATATCAGACAAAACTCATGAAACCGTGCTAACGGCGCAATCTATAGCTTAAGCGTAGCCCATTTTGTTTTAAATCATTCCCCTTCTTCTCTCGTTTGGTTAATAACCTGATGTAATATATCAAACACGAAATTATATTCCAAATTGCGTTTCTGGACGTTTTTTCAAGGGAAGCTCGGGGGCTCTTTGATACTGAATTACACCTAGTAACAATTACTTAGAAGCATGCTCTGATTTAATTACTTATTACTTTTGTAGTTTTTCTGTCCTTCTACGAAAACATAACGATTTTGAAGCAAAGACACAGTGTCTATCTACTCTAGCTGAGGTAAGTATTTTGAAGTTTTGGTCATTGTTTCGACTATGCACAAAAGTTTGTTCCAGTTTTGGTTCCTAACAATGTGTTCTTTGCAGATTTTAGAAAATGAAACAGATAGTGAAGTCAGATTCAGATCTCTGGTGGCAGTTGGAACTTTGGTAAGTGAGAAAGCAATTAATTTAAGGAAAGAGTAGAACTTCTATCTGTGCTGTTATCTCGACCTGGTCCGAGGTCGAGTTACGAGGGAATCCCAGCCTACAAATGTAAATTATCTGAAATTTTGCGAAAAACAGCTGGTTAAGCATATATCAGAACTCGTAGCTTAATGCCATGTCGTTACCTTACTTCTCTTACAGAGACAATAATAACAACAGTCGACATAATAGAAACTTAATAGAAACAGTTGCTAACGTTGCTATGTACCTATCTTAAAGCGCGGGAAAGAGTCACGTAGGCCATGTCGATTAGCTCACAGAAAACTGGTCTGATCTTCGTTCTTATCGATGGCCAATTTCCTCTGAGACGCGCCTGCAGGGAATCATCGTAGTTTTAATCATCAAAACCGTATCCAGTCCAAGATGATGAATACAACTACCATTCTCTGCAGGCGAATCTCGTAGAGGGAATGGTCCATTGATTTGAAGATTAAAACAAGACTGAATAAACTTCCCGTATCTAGCACCGTTTTTGATGGAAATGTGTGACAAATAAATGGTCTTTACTAAAATACAACTCGAAACATCCGTCAATCATTCTTTTGTTTTGGCGACTATTTTGCCCGTGTCATGTTACAACCTTGCTTGATTTTTATGATCAATAACAAACTTATAAGTGGAAACCGCTGTAAATTGATTTCCTTGTTTTGTTGATCTACAGATCTGGGGTGATTCAGATTCCTTGGCTTTAGCTCAGTCGTTAGGAATTGACAATTCATTAAAGTCTTTATCTTCTGTTACCGATCCACCCAAGGTAAGTAGTCTGAGCAGTTTCAAACACTGAGGCACAACTCACTGCTGGCTAGTGTATTGCACGAGGCCAATTTTAACCTGTTTCGCAGTACTTAAAACCTTCCCATCTTGCACATTCTGTCGCAGCTAGTGCGTTGTTTAGCCTGACGATTTGCGTCAAAAACAGTTATTAGAGAGATTAAGTATGATTTTTTCGGCAAAGGATAAACGCAAAAATATAAACTTTAGCACTTCGCTTTTTTCAGCCATTTATACCTTAAAGCGGGAATGTTTTTATTTACTCTGAATAGGAGATTTTTTTATATTTTTGTGTTAGGCTGAGTTTAGGTTTGAGGAAAAACAAAAGCCGAAGAAAATTCGGAATATTTTTTGCCGTTTGCCGTAAACGTCATTTTTGAACTCTCCATTAACGAAGCGGACGTCAAAATTAGTTGCCATTGGAACGTCAAAAGTGGACAAACGTCCTGAACTACTGGGTTAGAGATTTTCTCGTCACATTCTTGCCCTCGTCACATGTTTTTGACAGATCAACAAAACAGACGAACTCTGAATATGGGAATTACAGCTTTCCGATTTTGTTTCCAGTATCATATAACATTACTGACAGTATCATAAGAAATTATATTTTTATTTTTTCCACAGGTTGGTGACTGTGCGTCTAAAGTTTTAGCTGCATTAACGATGAATTAAAATATTGCTATTCTCACGCCAACCTCCTTTATTTTCGTTCCTGAGCGCTGCACCGAAAGTATAAACACCTCGACGCCACTATGTTTAGACGGATTTGGTTGCTGCTTTTATGCATCGCAATTTAGTTTAGCAGCAAGATGATTTGAAGTGTTCTAGAAGGACGCATCATTTAGTAGAACAGTTTCTGCTGGTTTTGTAATCAGGTAGTGCTTAAGACCGCCATCTTAATTCATCAACCCCGTGACAGGCAGATTTTTCAAAGGATATTGACTGGGTTGACCAGTCCAGAAGGGTCTAAGTATCAACGTTTTGTACAAGAGCAGAATTCAGCAGCACAGAACCATTCGAGTTGCCATATTCAAAAAGGGTGCGCATCACTACGCTTCACATCTTATCGCATGGCGGTCGCTCATTGGCTGAAATGCTTTTCGAGAGCCACGTGATTAGAACGTGTTTACAAGTGTCCTGTGTAAAAGGAATTTTTCCCGCGCTTTTAAAATGTAATTCTTTGGGTTGCTGTTGTTGTTGTTGTTGTTGTTGTTGTTGAATGTATTTTGTGGTCACACTAGCCTAGTCCCTAGGCGTTCTCGGCTAACGGGATTCTGGGTTTTCATCGAGAGTAGTGACGTCACCGAAGAGCACTCGCCGAGAACGCTTTCTCTCAACCAGACCTTGCGCGGACAGCGAGGCAAGAGAGAACGCAGAGACTAAGCGGCTGGGTAGACGCTGGACTTTACATGAGAGCTACTGCAAATGTGCGAAATGTTTATTTCTTATAGAGTAACTTATAATTAATGAGAGCCTAATTTAAATGAAGAAGGTGCCTTACAAATAAACAGCTCAGCTGTGTTCTTTCAGCCGTTCCAAATAGTCGCTCAGCTGGCGAAATGTTCTTGTGTAAGTATTATTGTTCAGTCCCTTGGACTTAAGCGCTACCACTCCAAGGAAATTTTCACCACCCGTGTTTTTTAGCATTTCCTGAAGTGTATTTGAAATAGAATCGAGAAAATAAGTCGTGTGGGTTTCTGGTTGTTCCGACGCGAAGAAGCCGACACCTTACGGCCACCCCGTTCATACGGCCACCTCGTTATGACGCTCACTTTATTCTGGCCCGAACAAAAGCTCAGTCAGTGATTTTCTGATTGAAATAACCCCTTTTATACGGCCACCCCGTAAAAACAGCCAGATTTGTGTGGATCTTTGTAGATATCCCGCACACGCGTCAGGTGCGTAGCGACCATATGTACGCGCGAACCTCCGGAAATCCAGGGGAAATTAATTATATATTTGCTGGTGAAAAGCGTCTTTAATAACTAAATTACCTCGTTTGACAAATCGACTGCTTGGAAAAGGTGCGTTTCTTTGTTATTTAAGTAGCAATACTGAATCTGATCTTGTTTTCACAGCTAATTAAAAGGAAACTTGATACCATCATTTAAATTCTGAGTTATAACCACACATCTTCAAGAGTTGACCATCGTGGAATAGTCTTATGAACGGATTTGCGCAATATTCTAAAGGCCAAGAGGTAGATAGATTACATATCTGTATCTAATCCAACACATCTTTAAACAGAGTAATTCGAAATTTACCATGCAAGATTATTTCATACGTGACGGCTGTCAGCCAGCGCTTGTGAAAACCATTACTGTCGTCAAGGGTTCGAAAAGCTATGCACTGTTTTCACACAGTTGCTTTTCCTTTCTAAACGATTGGTCCTGGGAATTCCTTAAGGGCTAAAAATATTCCGCTCCCACCAACGTCGCGAATGGATACAAACAAACGTTCGCTGGACTTGAAGAATGGAAAAAGAGGGACTCTGTCTTCACATTTTATTACCTGGCGATCAAACAGTTTGCATTAAGAGCGCCCATCTGATATCGACGTATGTAATCGCGTCCTATTTGTATAAGAAATTGGTCTGTTTGTACAGGTAATCAAATGATTTCAAGTGCAGTTTGGAATAATTAAGTACGTGTAGAAGTAAATTTTTCAAAGACTAGTGGCCGTTTTTATACTAAAGACGCATTACTTGGGCAAACATTTGTAGTTCGTCTGGTTATGCGTCTCTAGTATAAAGACGGGCACAAGACTTATTATGCGTCTAGACGAACTATCTCTCCTAGTTCGTTGTTCAAGACGAATTTCGAAGTATAGTTCGTCTAGACGCATAATACGTCTTGTGCCCGTCTTTATACTAGAGACGCATAACCAGACGAACTACAAATGTTTGCCCAAGTTCGTCCACACGGATAATGCGTCTTAAGTATAAAAACGGCGAAGACGCATTATCCTTCTGGACGGATAATGCGTCTTCTAGTATAAAAACGGCCACTAACTTAAATTGCACGAGCCCGTGAGGCGAGTGTGATTTGAATTCTTTGAAAAATTCACGAGTGCTTTAATATTTATTCCAAATTTCACGAGAAATTAAAGGTAATTTGGTTACTTGTTAATGATATACATACAATTTAATTCCAAGTTTGTGCACTCAATTTCAAGTTTTTGCCCTGCATTTCAAGTTTCTGTACTGTTTGGGATCAATTTGACGGGCTCTTCGCCAGTCAGCACGCTGACATTTTTGCATGTGTGTTATTAGATAAAAGATTAGGGATTAATTGTACGTGTGAACCGACTGGCGGACCTAATTGTTTCGAGAGGAAAGAAAGATGTCCTTTTATGGTTACCGATACCTTTGGAGGTATCTCACGTCCAAGCGATGTAGCGCGTCCGGTTTAAACTGTAGATACCTAAACACCATGCATATCAAATTGAAGCTTATAGAGCTGGCTATCAAACTATACCAAGGTTTTTTTGGCTTGTTTAAAAAAAAAGTGAATTGTCGAACTCAGTTTCACGACCTTTAAATGCGAGCTTCCGAAACGCCCTTTGGAAGCTACAAGTCAAAGCGAAATTTTGTTTTTCGCTAATTTAGTTTGTTCCTCAGTTTCCTGACTGAAAGCGCTACCAAAACGTGTCTACGTTTTGGTATGTTCAGTTGCAGTGAAAAGTGAACATTTTCGAAATGAGATTAAAAAATTGTGTAGCGACCATGCAGAAAGTCGCTCTCAGCCAAAAAACATTTCGAAATAAAAAATTTGCAGACGCGTTTTAATTGTTTTATATGTTCAACTAGCCACTGTCCAAATTTGAAATCAAACGAACAAATTCCCTTTAGCTTGTAGCTTCCAAAAGGTGATTCGACGCTCATATTTAGAGGTCGTTAAAACTTCGCTAATTCATTTTATTTTAACATTCTTGATATAGTTTGATAGCCAGCTCTATAAGCTTTAATTTGATATAGGGGTTTAGGTATCTGCAGTTTAAACCAAACGCGCTACATCGCTTGGACGCGAGACACCTCTGAAGGTAAACGGTAATCTTAATACTACAGTAACCATAAATACAAGTTTCGATCCAATTAAGTCCAGAGCCAAGTTTTGGTTGATTTTTTTTTCGTGTTTTTGTTCTCGCTGCTTCTTGATTTAGTAGTTTTTTTTGTCTGGCTGAAAGCGAAGACTTGGAAGATTTATCCGGGACATGTTCGTTTCTTTACTAAGAGCTGACTCCATTACTCAAATGCGACCGATGCAATTGAAATTTAATTCTTGAGCTATCAATCAGTTGATATATTGGATAATAGGATCCGCTTCCAGCCGATAACAAGGGAGTATACACTGTCGCAGTAAACATAATTTTCCAACTTTCCGACAGTACGTGATCCTGTGATAAAATGCTTATTGACTGAGTTAAGTTGGGCCGGATGGGAAAATATTTGGCACTCAGTCTGGACGTACGGACCTCGATGCGTTCCGGTCGGCGTACGTACTGACGGACATAGCTCGAGCCAAATTTATTGCCGTCCGGCCCTTCAACTCAGTCAATAAGTACAGAGTCAGACCTTAACTGTGAACTTTGTAAGTTTCTTTAACAGCGACTTGCCTTACCGGCTGTGTTATGGATGTTACTGAAACGAGAAATAGGAAATGGGAAATTGAAATGGGAAATGCCAAATTGTTGAAATGATGTTACTTTCAAACTAAACAAGTATATCCTCATGAGCATTCTATAAAATAGAACGTTGGGTAATGAGATGAATTTACTGGATTTTCGAGGGTTCGTTACACGTTCTGTGGAGACGGACTTCTACTACGAAAAACGTAGAAAATAGCTGCCGACACTTTGTTTTGGAAGCAAAATGACGAGGGCAAAATAAATCAAAAACTAGTTCGTTTAGCCTAGTTTGTCAAGGAGTCGTAGCTTCTTTCATCAAGTGAAATCACGCCTTTAAAGCCTACTTTTGTAACCTGAAATTACATCGATAAGTCCCAATTCAGACGCCGAACTTTTCATGAACCGACCCAGGAGCCATAATCAGGGACGGAGACCGTAAGCGCGCGCCATTTCTAGTATTGGGCTGTCCCTATGATATGGGACAATTTTTCTATTTAGAGAGCAAATTGCGCCATCGCGTGCGGCACACGCGCGTACATACTGCGTGGATTTTGCGGATGTAGCGCGGGGGAAATGTCCCGCTTTATGTCACTAACCAAGATGGGTTCCGCTGCTTCTTTTACAAGAACTCCACATTACTCCACTCTAAATTTCACATATAATGAAGATTGACAGTTTTTCCATAACACAGCGAAACTAGTTGGATATATTTGGATATAGCGGTGTTTTATAACTCTAAAGTTTCCCTGCTCTTACCAGACGCTTGCGGGGATTTCGCCAGAGTGTATCGCGACCGAAAAGTAAAACAAAATTTCAAGTTTGAGTTTCGCCTGAATTGTAAGCAACGCTCGATGTTTCATCAAGGCCTTTACTACTGTAGATACTGCTCAGTTTTGTTTGTGTAAAAATCCAATAAATTGTCTGTTGTCGATGTATAAGAGGGCCCGCCGATGCGTGTTTTGTAGTCAGTAAACATGACAAATTGGACTTCCGCACTTTCGTGTGAAAACGTTCATCGAACTCATACAATATCTCTATAGTTTTCAAATATGTTTAAGGTTGATAAATGTTTGAGAACATATTAAAAGCTTAGCTGAAAACATGTGAACACAGCAGAAATAATCAGCAAAGTTACGATGACGCTTTCTGTATTCAGATTCGAATAACGATTTCGATTTTGTTGGTCGAGTTATTAAAACTCCTTGTCTATTTTTTTTTCGCAGTGTAAAACTTCACCATGTTGAAGAAACACACATGATGTTGGTAGTCTTTGGCGTTGGTGAAAATTGTTGCAGCCTCTCACCACAAAATAAAACGAAAGAATTCCTTCTCAAGAGTTTTTGATAATTGAAAACACCGACTCGGACTTGAAAGTGCACGCGCTGCACTATGCAAATGAGCTACTTGCACGCGTCAGACTTTCCTTTCAAAAGCTTTTGCAAACTATAATAATAATAATCATCATCATCATCATCATCATAATCATCATCTTTATACAGGAGGCTCCACTCACTAACGTCAAACGAGCAGAAACAATGACAAACCATCTAAAACAGGTTTTGGTCATGATTAAGCATTGCTTGAGAAGCTCACAAATTAACTCGATACCAGAGTAGAGAGTTTTCTTGCTATATTCTTAAGTTAGAACAAACGCAAAAGCGTACGCGTTAGTTTACAACTATAGCGAGCAGATCTTATTATTCACTCACAGCGCAAAATTGAAGTCTTGTTTTCGATCTTAAAAAAATCACCTTTTCCATTAGCTCAGAGCATAAAACTACATATTAGCGCCCTGGTTCTTATTCCCTGCCTTGTTCAACACCATCGCTGTGAAAAGTCCGCTAGAGAATCTCGCAACTCTCACCATTTGATCACGCAACGTGACAACATCCACGCGAGAACCCACGACATGTGCGTGGATCTGCGCGGATATAGGACGTCAGGATGGCGCAATTTGTTCTAAAAATAGCAAAATTGTCCCATATCATAGGTGCGCGCGGATCCCAAGACGGTCTCTGTCCCCGATTATGGCTCCTGACCGAACTTAATTCGAATTTGGGCCGACCCAAATTATCAAAAGTGCGCCTGTTAATTCAGACGTCGTACTTAATTCACCGAACTTAATTTAGTTTGAACCAAAACACATCGAAAGGTCAGCGGTTTTCAGGAAAGGTGTGTATGCATTAGGTTCGGCACTTGGGCACATGAAAAGTTCGACGCCTGAATCAAAGCCTTTCCAAAGCCGAAATTCCCGGCTGAGCTAGGCGGGAAGAACGGCTGAGCCGCTTCAAATTCAAATAGCCGCTCTTAACTGATTCAGACGCCGAACTTTTCAAGTACTTAATTAAACGTATTAGGTTCGGCTTATGAAAAGTTCGGCGTCTGAACTGGGCCTAACTTTTTGCATCTAAAATATCATTATTAACACAAACCACTCACCATTAACTGAGCTTATTCCTAAGTCGGATGAAGGGGTGACTTTGTTATTAACCTCTGTCGCGTAATCTATTTTTGAATTGTGTAATATTTTCTTTAAATGCAGCCGCTTAAAAATTTTGAAGAGTTGGTTCTCAGGAGTTGAGAGGCTTAGTCTTTGATAAACAATAATGCACGGTTTGTTCACATTTACTCTCGGTTCAAAGACTGTTCAATGTGCCTTTTTCTTATTTCTAGCTTTTAATCATTTCTTTTCCGCTGTTCTAGCTTTTTGATCCCGTGGAGTTTGGTTTTATTCCGCTCTACTCGCCTGCAGTGAAACTTAATAGCGGGTAAGAAATTTCACCGCTAGTTTTCTCTTCAACAATTTTGTGCATTTGAGCAATGCGATTTTGTATGTTGGTGTGACTACTTTTCTGAAAAGAACCCACCTTACCTGCACAGCAGCCCAAAATCATTACCGCTTATGCTAGCCACTATGTTTAATGCGACTTGACATTTTTCAGTCTGTGGCTACGTTTTCGTTTACTTTCTATTAAAAATCACTTAAAGACAATGTGTAAATGAAAATGCATTTACAAGATCTGAGTTTTTTTCTTCTTGTCAGTGTATCCAGGCGTCACTTTATCAATGCCTTGTCTCTCAAAATGTTTTGCACAGCCGGAGATTTGCAATATTTACACAACAATAGTTCATTTCTTTTTTTCGGGTCCTGTGTTCCCTGTGCGAGCCCTTGTCGGGTAAATAAGTAAAATGGGTAAGTAGTAATAGACGCTCATATGAGCGGTAACCAATCAGGAGCCGAGAAAGACGATAGGCTATTGTTTGGAGAACAATGGATGCTATTGTTTTCCAAATCCAAGATGGCCGCCACAAATTTCAGCCAATCAGGAGCCGAATTAAGAATTCAAGATGGCGGCGCCCACGAAAGTTGGCCATGTTGGAAAACAGCCCACCAGCCTCGACGGAGGACTGAGATCGGTCTCACGGATTTCCATGGCGACACAAATCACGCCAGGGTCACGCAAAAAATGTCATGCAACTTCAAAATCGATACTTACAGTGTCCTGTGGTCCTAAACGACAGAGGTCCGTCCGACAAGTGGCCATGATGAAGACTGAGAGACTTGGGTCCGAGTCTAGCCTATATAGGGGTGGTGCAAAGCATCATGGGACAATGACATCACCGGTATCCAATCAGAGGAAAGAAATCAGAATGAATTAAAAACAGTGGCTTCCCCGGTCCCCCTCTCTTAAGGAGAGCACTAAACCCCGAGCGTGTCGATAAGTGGGGCACTCCCCGAGGGCTGGTTACCCCGGCTCGTGCAGGAAATCCCGGACCGATCGGCACTCCCGGGGTGGGTATCATCGAGGCGCCACCTTGACTCTTTGTGGCCGGGCACTATCTACCAAAAACTATGTACAAAAACAGAAAGTCCCGACCCTTCCCTAATCGAACCTTGTCCCGCGGGCTACGCGATCCGTCCAAAGACGCGCCAGTTCGCTAGGGGTAAAACTATTTACAAGTTGCCGGGGTGTTGCCGGACTTTGAAAAACAAAACTATTTACAATTCGAACAAGGTTTCAGCATTTTCCATATCTACATCATTGAACCCAGATGGTGTGTACCCATAAGGATAGGACTTGAAGGTGTCCGGATCGACCACACGTTTGTCAAACACCAATCCATATCTTTTGGTTCGTGGACCCACTTTGAACTGTTTGGTGGCCGAATATCTGGTGAAGAAATTGGGATTGACGACGTTGATGTTTCTGCGTTCGTCAAGAGGATCCGTCAATTCATCCAGAAGGTTCTGGCGCATGATGTTGTAGTTATGTTGTTGTTGACCACGAACATAGAGGGTGAAGCCACGCACTTTGCAGCACACTTTACCGTGTTTGGTCTTGTATCCATAATTCTTTGGTCCTGCTGAGGTGAAATCGATGATGTTATCTCCATCGTCCAATTTGTTGGTCATTTCACCCAGAAAGTCTCCCAGAGGAATGTCGGGTTGGCCAGGCTTCCAGGAGAAAATGACAGAGTCCGTGTCGAAGTATAAGACTTGTTGTTGTAGCTGCTCTAAATAGGAGTACAACTTTAAACGGGCCCAACAGGTGAAGGCAGCAATGAAAATGTTGACACGTCCGTTGTCGGGCTGGTTTTCTCTTAGATTTGAATAGACCACCTCCAAGGAATCTTGTGAACAAATGCGGACCGTGTGGATGTCTGTGAAGGTGTTTGACACTAGAGCAAAGAGATGAGCGGGTGTGGTGACTGCCTCAGTGGTTTTCTTTTGAAGATTTTCGCCAAACTTGCCCCAGAAACTATTCAACATTAACTTTGCCGTAGCTTTACGTCCTGGATTTTTTTCGATGAGGAGAGGATCTAAGGTGATGCCTTCTTTGTCTTGGTAGTCACGGACGTATTGCTGTTTCTGTTCCTCAGTCTGCGCCCATCTAGGATACCCGGCTGATTCCTGTTTTACTTTTAACCACATGTTGACATAGTCAGCAAAGAGCCCTTCTTCACGTTGTTCTTCTGAAAAATGCCAGACTTCGTGGATGTGTACGATGCGGTACCCGACCTCTACTGCTTTGACGAGTTCAGGGGTGCACCACGTACCCCTAAGAAGACGTTGCTCTGAAGAGTGAGGACAATGATGCGATTTTTCCAAGAGGTCCTTGGTCATCTCCTCTTCCATGCAGGTTCTGCAAAGAGGTTAAGTCAGTTTACCACGATGTCGGAAGGGCAAGACGGGATGATACAAATGATAGGGAGGAATCACATCTACTTTTGCTTCACCGAAGTACGCATGGATGTCTTGGTTCTCTGGGTTGGTGATGATGATGGGATGACCAATGGGATACTGTTGTGTCTTGTTAGCCCACGGGTACAAGGTGGTCACGTCCACGTATTTGATTTGTTCACCCTGGGCCTCGTTGGCCACATGATGGAGGCGAACAGCGTTGGTTCGTCCCCCAAAGAAGGCATCTCTTGGATTAAGAGGTTCGACCATCTCGTACGATGCTAAGAACTGTTTGAGATCTTCATTGCTTTTGACTTCACGATTCCAATCACATTCCCACATGATTTGAAGGTTGTACCCGTGCTCGCGCAGAAGACGGTGTTTCTGTTGAGTGACTTCAAACAATTCTTGGATGGTACGATCAGGATGGAATTTTGAATGTCGGTCACGATGATGGGGATGACAACGAGGACAACCGTGCCATAGACATCCGTGAAATTCATAGACAATGTGGTTCTGTACGTCGAGGCCATCTACAAGAAAGTGGAGCACTCTCTGTTCGCCGCCATTGCTCGCATGTCGAATGCAGTCTGCTTGAGGCACGTCGTTGGGGGAAGAGGGACTGTCACGACGAAGAAGCTGTTCCTGCCATGCTAGCCACTTGTACGCTTTTACGGATTGGTTGGAACGAGCTCCTTGCCATCCTTGCATGGGTTCTGTGGCTATGCTGTTGGGAGTCAGGAGCTTCTTCCGCCAGAACCGATTGCACGCAGACGCTATGGTTACACACTTCTCGATGGGGTCAAATTCGGCATCTTGCTGGAATTCGTTTCGGAACTTTCGACATCCGGCTTTTAGGAGTTTGACATCTGACTCACAGTAGGCTCTCATTTCTGTTTTAAGAATGAAGATGAAGTTGTTTCTGACCTTCTCTGCATACCACTGCTCAAATTCTGCCTTCTTCTTAGCCGACATGCCATCAGGATCATACATCTCAGCAGGAGGCATGGGTCCTTCGTAGTCTTGATTTTCACGAGTATTGAATTTGTGAGGAAAGAACCCTTTGACTAATTCTTGGATGCCAAAGGTAGAAGGGAAGTTAGTAAGAGGAAAGGGAAGGAAGCAGAGTGAATCTTTGAAGGTCAATCGGTCTGATTTGAAGGACAGCACTTTGGTGCCGACGGTGATCTGATCCGTGACTTCCCGATGCTTTGCGTAGCAATGTTGCAACAGGAACATCCCGTCATATCCTTTGAGGTAATGAAAGACAGCAATCACGTTCCGATCGTCCCCGTCTTGATCAACAGCCAAAGATTCCAACCATTCAAAGAAAGTCTCTGTACAGTCTGCACCATAGAAGGATTCTGTGTGGTCCTCTTCGTCGCTCTCGGCGTTAAGCAAGATGGGAGTTTGCACTCCCTCGTCGTCCACGGTCGCTTCATAGTCACAATAGACTTGGAGGGGTGGATCTCTCTCTACCCACACTCTGGTATCTGGATCTTCGGGATCGGGTTCTTCAAAAGGACGCGTCCCCACTTCGTCGCGCGGCACCCGTTTCGTCTTGGGATCATCCTCTGCTTCCGGAATGGTCTGGATGTAACATTGGTGAGAAGCGACGTGCACTTGTTGTTCACAAATGGGGCATTCTCCCCATCCGCACTTGCGTTGTTTAGGTTTACTTCTAGATTTATCTGCATTCTCGACTTCATACGTCTTGCAACACTCGAGGCATTTTTTGTAGGTGAGACAGATGGAAGGAATATTTTTACCGCGACGATGAAGATGGTAAGAGTAACAGTCCTCACCAACAAAGGATCGATGACACAGACGACAAAGAGAAGGGGGTGAAGGAAACTGGCCCGGACCCAATGATCGTTTAGCCTCTGTGAAATCCGGGCAGTCCTGTCGATGACAAGATGGACACCATTTACCATCGCAGGGATGATTTTCATGATCATCGTGATCGTACCCCCGATTACACTCATCACAGAAGTAACTCTTGGGCAGAAAACCCGAGAACGAGTTACACCCATCGTAATGGTCATCTTCTTTTGACTTTGATCTGGTAGCCAGGGAGAACCGCTTGGAACTTTTGTAGTTCGGAGATGCCACATGGTCCCTCATGCACCCCAGCTAGACGATGGAGGGCTTGGGCTTCCCGCTCCTGGACAGGATAACCCTGTTTGAAATTATGGTAATGACGATCCCTGGTATTACCGTTTGCATCGATTAAGGCTTTCATGGTCACGATGGCCCGAGCACAACACAACTCGTACTTGTTCTTGATGGTGATGCGGGAATGTTTCACGATTCCACGGACAGATGCACTGCTCGGTTTGTAGCGTTTGCCATGTCCACTCCCAGGACTAGACGTATGAATGAAAGTGGTCTCCACCGTGAATGAGTCGTCAGGGGTGACTTCCTGGTTTGAATTTAACTTCTGCGCCATGGCTTGGAGATACGTGTCTAAGCGCTCTACTTCGACGAGGTGCGATGACCAGGCGAAACGATCGCCGAGGGGATAGAGATCGGCTCCGGCGTAAAACACGCTGATATGGCTGTGAAGTGAACATGACTGTCTCACGACTAGCAATGAAAATGACTCAATGGTACACATGCACGACTTATCTTACTTAGATGATGTCATATCTGACCAATCATAACAAAATGTGACCAAATAAGGAAATGAGTATACACCAATCACCATCTAGTACTTTTACAAAGCACGCGGGAAACACGTTCATCCACATATGTACTATCAAACATGTGAAACTATAGCATATTGTAAAATTCTGTATCATAAACCCTGGGCACCACATTCAATAATAATAATAATAATAATAACATTAATATTAAATAAAGGGTAACAAATCCCAGTAACTTACTTGTTTTGCCACGATATCTTCCATTACGAAAACAGATGTTAGCGCTCAATACACATCCGAGGAAGTAAAGTGAAGTGACGGGTCTCGGATGACACTTATATACCCTTCTATTCGCTCCAAAGCATCGTGGGACGGTGACCTCATCGGGAACCAATCCTATACTTGCCCCACTCCCTTCTCGGTCGAAGGGCTAAAATAGGGGTAAGGGGGTACTCCCCTTTCCAAAGCATCGTGGGACCGTGACCTCATCGGGAACCAATCCTATACTTGCCCCACTCCCTTCTCGGTCGAAGGGCTAAAATAGGGGTGAGGGGTACTCCCCGTTCCAAAGCATCGTGGGACGATGACCTCATCGGGAACCAATCCTAGACTTGCCCCACTCCCTTCTCGACCAAGGGGTAAAATAGGGGTAAGGGGTACTCCCTCTTAGTCGCATGGCGTGACGAAACGGTTCCCGATTGGTAGTTCACCGGGAACCAATCAGAGGCGAGCACGCACGACGTGATAGTGACATCAGCATAAGGAATGAGATACTTACAGTTGGCTTCCCCAGTCCCCTCCCTTTAAATGAGCAAAACGCTCACAAAAAATATTTCTCGGTAGAGATGAAAAAAGGAAAGGGGTACCCGCGAAAGGTCAATAATCACACAGAATTGAAAAAGAAAAAAAACTATTTTTTAATCACTCGTTTGCATGTTTTGCAATGAAACTTTTGTACCAATCCCAAAAAGCATGACATTCAGTGATAGGGCAATGATGAACAGTGTCATCGGCATGAAAACCGCAACTGAGTAACAATTTCTCTTGGGGAATGATGTGTCTGAGTTTATCGTATTTAGGACATCCTAAAGTTTCTAGATCGAGACAAGGAATGTTCAGTTTCACCAACAGATCTTTCTCCACATGGCCTCCTTTATATCCCACCATGGTTCTCTCGCCATTACTGCAATCACTACGAGATTCATGAGGATCTGAAATCATGGACCCCTGCCGATGTTCTACGGTTGAACCGTAGAACATCGGCAGGGGTCCTAGTTTATTCGACACGTAGCTTAACAGTGGGAATGAAATTCCTTGACGCCTCTTCGCAAGAGACGTGTTAAGAAATCAATTTAATCAGACCGCGATCTGACAACAGAAACACGAACCCGTCAAGTTGATCGAATGAATACAGGCTGAGAAACAAGGGCACAAACAGACATTTTCATTTTCCTTATTTATCTGCAAAGACAAAACACGGAGATTATTCAGCGGATAAATTGAAAAACCTGCCACTTCAGATGCCGGTAAATGTATTTGTTAATAGAGGACGCTTCTTTGCTGTAAACAAAACAACACGGTGTCCTTGGGCATCGCAGGAATTAAATTCGGTGTTCAATTAATGTTTGATTGGTCAGGAGTGAGTTTTTTTGCAATCGCTTCTTTCCATTCAAAACAACTCGCAAAATATGGCACACAAACCGCTCGAAATAAAGTAAGAACAAGAATTTCAACAGGTATTTTTACTAAGTATAACGGCGTACTATTCTATTCACAAATTTAAACAATAGCCTTTAAATCTGGCCAGAACTCTGGATAGACTGATCACTTAATGGACATTACAAACCTTTCTAAAGCGGTAAATACTGCTCCTACGGCTCAGTCCCCTTTTACCAGTTAAGATCTCTGGTGCGAAGTTCTAATTACCAGGGCCGAGAAATGTAGAACTTTTAAATTATCCTGGCAAAGAGACAGTCAACATGGTCAAGCGCGAGGTGAGCAAAAAGCGCGACTTGCGAGTGATGATATAAGAAAAAAGAAAAACTGTCAAGCCTCGTATCCCCTTTAAGTCGCTTGCACTCGAATGAGAAAAGGGTCGTCTCCTCAACTGTGAGGTCGTGCTGCCCTAGAAGCTACAAAGAAAAAGAAAACTACAAAGCAAGCCTCTCTTCACTCTCTGAAATAATAATTGGTGAGAAGGGCAAGGTAGAGAAACTTGGGAGTGCTGGGAACTAATAAATTATGCTGTCCCGTGTTGGACACTTTCACTTATGGATACTAACTGTGGGACTCTATGTTGGAAAAGTACATCGTCAGACAGCATAAAAGATATTAAAGGGACTAATGGTACACTAATCTCTCAGTTCCCTGGATTTTTCTTCTGCTCAGCTCAGATAAATCACATTTAATAATGACAACTGTATTTCATTATTCCAGGCAAACTATTAAGATTTAAATCCTCAAAATTATGCATGAAAGTATAATTTAATGAGCTTGACTGTTAGTTCCCAATGAAACACCCGGAGAATAAATTCTCACAGAACCACAGCCTAAAGAGGCTAAGCTGCTCTGCTGCTTCAGGGATTAAGCCAAACGATGTCATTTGGGTGTCAATACAATTAAGATTTAAAACCTCAAAATTATGCATGAAAGTATATTAAAATGAGCTTGACTGTTAGTTCCCAATGAAACACCCGGAGAATAAATTCTCACAGAACCACAGCCTAAAGAGGCTAAGCTGCTCTGCTGCTTCAGGGATTGAGCCAAACAATATCATTTGGGTGTCAATACAATTACTGTAAGATTTAAATCCTCAACTTTATGCATGAAAGTATATTTAAATGAGCTTGACTCTTAGTTCCCAATGAAACACCTGGAGAATAAATTCTCACAGAACCACAGCCTAAAGAGGCTAAGCTACTCTGCTGCTTCAGGGATTAAGCTAAACAATATTGTTTTGGTATCGAAACAATTAAGATTTAAATCATTGATCAAAAATTATGTATTAATGTTTAATTTCAGTAAGCCTGACTTTTTCTTCCCAATGAAACACCCGGAGAATGAATTCTCACAGAACCACAGCCTAAAGAGGCTAAGCTGCTCTGCTACTTCAGGGATTAAGCCAAAACAATATCATTTAGTTGTCAACACAATTAAAATTTAAATCCTCAAAATTATGCATGAAAGTATATTTAAATAAGCTTGACGGTTAGTTCCATATGAAACACCCGGAGAATAAATTCTCGCAGAACCACAGCCTAGAGAGGCTAAGCTGCTCTCTTGCTTCAGGGATGAGGCTTAACAATATTTGGTGCCAAATCAAAATTAAATTCTCAAGTTTAGTAATATTTTAATAATAAATTAGTAATCAATTAGTAATAAAATGAACATTTAAAATATTTTTAAGTGTATCTAGTGGTCAAAATTCAATAGATGTGTAACCTTGAAGAGGCAGGGCAAAAAAATGCTTAATTTAGCCATTATGTAGTATTTGAAACAACACTCACTGTGACACTTGTGTTTTAGTGACAATGACAACAATAGACTTACTCACTGTGATGCAATGAGGACTTACACTCACTTCATTTTTAGCCGAGGATCGATCCTAGGACCATTTAGCATTTTACGAACTCTTTCAAGGCTTCCAACGGTTGTTTAACCAGACTTGCTTCGACATTGCAGGGCTTGAACACGCTTTATATTTTCTGGTGAAGGTGGCGGCGTCTCGAGCAAGTAGGCGGAAATCTCACCAGTTCCCGCCATTTCATCGATTGGAAGGGAATTTATCAAAGGTTGATTGTTTTGAACTCCACTGAAACGATCATTCATCGCCTTGTAGATTTTTACCGTCGAATTGGGTTAGCAGGAATGCCAGAACTAGTGGAAACCGACCGTATAACTTTTCCTTTCCGAGCCAAACCATCGAGGTCCATCGACCTTGGCTCCAAATGTGGTCGATTTAGTAAGGTCGGTGCAAACTTCAACAATACCATGGATAAACTGTTCTTGCTACGGTAGTTATAGGATTCGGTCTGTAAGACAGTTCACTCGAAATTGCGTCCGGTTTGCGTACTATCCGAACACTCGTGAATACGGATAATAGTTCACATACGACCATTCTCTCCGGCGCTCAATCTTAAATGTTATTATCGCTGTCATAATAATTAACCATTCGCAATGCATGACTATTTCTTGTCTGGTCTTCTTCTTTTACTCTTGCGGTGAGATGCGTGACAGGTCGATTACCGCAAACTACACAGCGATGACAGAATTTTCGATCTCGTAACACAACCCCCCGGAAAGTAGAACCCATACCCTGCTGCGAATTTCAGAATCGCATGAATCTCGTCATGTTGTACATCGAGTATATGTCCTTGATCAGTTCACTGAGGACTTCAGGTTTTTGGAAATGTTCAGCCTTGAGGGGTTGATAGGTCAATCCATGTATCTTCCTTCTCACAAAATTCACAGTTCGTTTGTCTTTGTCGCTCAAGTTCTTGTACGGTACGGGGATGAAGAAAGCATGGCGCCCGTGTTCTTCGTGCCAAGTGTAATAAGCTAATTCTCTGCTGTGAAATGTCTTGTTGAGAAAGAAACCTTCTAAATCCAAAATGAAGCAGAGTTCATCCTGTAACACCTCCATGTTTAAAAATGAATGAATGTTCACTTGCAAATGGGTCTTTATGAGATAGTTTGACCAATCAAAGCTTGCCACGTCACTTTACTCGTCCCAGATCCAGTTCCCTTCAGAGGAGCCTACCAACCCCCATCGTCGCCTTCCCATGACATCATTGATCAATCCTCCGTTCCTCTTCTTTTCCTGCTGATACAGGCGTTCTCGTTCCCGTTCTTCAAGAGTTCCATTTCTCATTTTCGCTGCATACTGACGTTCCCTCTCTTGCCGTTCAGCATACTTTCTCTTTCTTTTTTCCTC
Organism: Orbicella franksi; assembly: GCF_964199315.1. Lineage (NCBI taxonomy): Eukaryota > Metazoa > Cnidaria > Anthozoa > Scleractinia > Merulinidae > Orbicella > Orbicella franksi. The sequence continues at coordinate 11,564,288 of NC_138145.1, read as the reverse complement.
TCTTTCTTGAATTTCGGCCTTCTTCCTCTCGAAGTCTCTTTGCTGGGGTATGAACAACTCATGGGGTCGTGGATACCCTTCTTGGATGTTATCCCCTTCCATCCAAGCTTTGGCTTTGCCTCGGGGTTCTTGATCCACCCATTGGAAGAAATCGCACCAACGTTTGGGACATTTTAGATATAATCTCCCTGGATTCTTCTCTGACTGGGACAAGGACATGATCAATGGACGATGGCAGTAACACTTTATGATGTGTCCAGGTTTGGCCAGGTAGAAGTTGTGGAGTTGATGTTTGGCCGACTCTAAGTAATTCTCTACACTGTCTACAGCGCAGCTGACAAAACAATTTTGGACGGGGCACTTGTAGTACTCCCAATGGCCGTACTGAGTGTTGGTCTCTTTCTTTTGTAAAGTATCGTTCGGATGCACAGGGCAAGAGTACAGGATCTCCGTGTTCCCTAGGATCGGTAGTGACGGATTTCTGAAGGTTTATGTAGAGGTTTGAGCAGTATTAGAAGGGTCTTGTTTCCATTGCTGTGCGAGTCCGTCCAAAAAGACGTCAGGGTCAAAGATTTCCCCTTCCTCTAGGACTTGCACTTCCACTATTTCCCCATTCTCTACAACAGGCGGAACTTCGTGAAACGTCTTTTCAATGTCTATGGAGTGAAAGGAGAAAAAAATAAAATGTCATAACCCTAAAAGCGTGTTTTCTCTAAGCATGGTTTTGAGTATGTGAGTCACCATGCGCACACGTCTGGGTTTGAGTTCGTGTCATCTCCAATAATGTCTTCGTTTTTGCTCCTTCTTTTGTTCTCTTCGTTTCAGTGGAAACGGTGTGTTTCGTTTTGCACAATCTTCCTCCAAAGTTAAATCCAAGAAATGTGTTTTTTTCGACAGATTCCCATTTGTGTAAAGGTTTCTGACTTCCACTTTGAGTAGGAAGCACACATTCCTTGATGACGAAGAAGATTGTTTCTTTAAAATACCCTTTAAGGGTGTGTCTTTCTTTATCCATTTATCCAAAGTGCGTTGACTCGTACCTTCGGGTTCCTGCTTGATCTTCTTGGTCTTTGGTTTCTTTTCTGCTTTCTCTTTCTTGACTACCCTCTTTCTCTTTTTGGTGGAAATCGGATAAGTAGTTGGTGAATATGGATTGTAAGAGTAATCTATCATGGCGTCTTCTTCTTTCTCTTGTTTTGGTAAGCACACACTTCCTTCACTCAACATGTAGCGAGTAGGAGATTCGTCTTCCATGTTTCTGGCAAGCTCGACTGACATAAGTTGTTCTGGCACTACTCTCAACTTGCGAATGATGTCAAATGAGGGGTGAACGACTTTTACCAGTGAGACAAACCAATCAGCGAATGCCACGTATCATGAGGTGATTTCCAATCTGACCAATCACATCACCTCATCGGACCATATAAGGAAGGGTGGCGTGATCCGACCTTTGACTTTCACGTCATGAGGGTGTGCGGTGTGATCTGTGCTCTGACTTTCACGTGATTCAGTACTTTTACCTTTGACGTCATTTGCAGATCTGACCAATCACAACACTTCTGAAGTGTATAAAAAGTTACTGCTGTGGTTTCTCATTAACTGATCATTATCCAGACTAACCAGTCCCAAAAACTGGTCTCTTCACGATGCCATATTGAACTCGCCTGGACTTGCCCCATTGTTTTGATTGTTTTAAACACTAACTTTGAACACGGATTGGTTATTTCAGAATCTATTATGTTTTCAAAATAAAAGCGCGCTTCCATTCAGTCCAGTCATTCTTGTCACAAACTCGAGTAAATAATATTTTTGAGCGGATAGCTTCCAAACATGCAAGTCGAATCCACATCTAAACCTATGTTAACCGTGGACGAAGTTGAGCGAAGCCAACGCAAGAAAGTAGCCACGATCATCGGTCATGCTTTCCAACTTACCTATGCCGCGTTTTATGACAAGCTCATTCATCAAAAGAGAGTAAATCGATGCTATGGCTGCGCTATTCATCACCCAAGCCAAAGGGAACACTCATGCCTGATGATGGATAATGAAGACGCGTGGTACTATTATCATGATGAAACCCGTGAGCAAATAGATCTTGATATCGTGATGAAGACTGTGAAAAGTGTTTGCAACACTCTGGGGTTGAAGCTTGGCCAGACATGGGAAAGATGTTGGATTGACAAGAAGGACGTGAAAAAGCTTCGAGGATGAATGAGGAGTTTTACATCACCTTGCCTAGTCACAGCAACCGCGCAGAGTTTCCACATAACCAAAGCAATCACTTCAAGATTCGATTACCCCACCCCATCAGGCTGCTAGGGTCGAGTTGGAAAGTGGGATTGATTAGCATCTCGTTACCAGAAGTAAAAGTGTTGTTGGTCAACGGTAACGACATCCTGTTTACCATGGACTGGATCATGAAATACCCTTCTGGTGCGTTAAAGTTTGGTAGCGCTCACTATGACCCTAACGATCTCCGAACCGTGGTTGAGTATATTGATGGTGTTGGTTTCATAAAAAGTATGGTGACATTTTTCGAGCAGCGGCGCATCTTGAATTACCAGGGACCCCATCTCGGTAGCAGCTATACAGCATCCGATGGAAAGAGAATGTACGTGAAATTTCGTTGGGATGGAGACGATCTGCTGACGGATAACAAAGCGACACACGTACGCTCCAGTGACTCACCAGCATTGAAGATCAATAAGATGTTGGCCTTAAAGACGGGATGATTGAAGGAGAGAAGCCCTAAAAATTATGACTTAGGACCCAATTTACGTCAAGAGTTTTTTACAGACACGGTACCCAACTTAGAAACGATGACACACGATCTGAAAAACGACAGGGGTGAGCCTCTGTTTTGGCTGATAGCGGAAGACCTTTTTCATCTGAGCGTTACTTGCGATTGGCGTTTCACGAATCTCAACAAAGCCTTTCAAAACGTGGTGGGTTCGACATCACGTTCCTTGTTCATCTATTCCGACGTGGGAGGAAGTTCAATGGTTGGAAATCAAGTCACGGATCTGTTAAGAGAGGTCAATTATCGACGCACAGGGGATGGAAGTCACTATTTTGAACCGCTCTACGTTCAATATATTCCGTTGCGCAAGGCCCAGTTGGACATTATTGAGACGCAAGTGTCGGAGACAACAGGTGAACTGACCGAATTTGGTGAAGGAAACACGATTCTCACCCTTCACCTCAAACGAGCATGAAAGGGGGAAGTTTAACGCGATTCAAACCTAACCCACAAGACGGAGGAGGCTTTGTTCAAGAATTGCTGAAGGCGAGTGTCAGGGGAGGTCTGAAAGTTTTAAAAAGCGGTCGCGGCGTTCGAGATCGCATTCGAAAGGCGAAAGAGGGTGTAACACGGAGCGCTAAACAAGCAGTGAAACGTAAAGCTTACGAAGTCCTAGATAGAAACATCAAGCGGAAAACATCTACTCCAGAAGCTCGAGACTCGTCAAATCTAGAAAAGGGTTGTCAACGTCACGTCGTGAAGGGTTCTCAAAATGCTCTAAACGTCACCGAAAGGTACAAAAAGGCGGATGGATTGGCCCTGAGGTCAGTAAACCTGTTGGCTACGATTGGGATCACATCTTAGCGAGAAGACAAAGAAGAAGAAGAAGAAGAAGAAGAAGAAGAAGAAGAAGAAAATGACGGATACCTTGATGGACGGTAGGTTGTTACATCCGGGTTCCAAATCAGTCCTGAATCCTCAACTGAACCTGTTCACCGTTCCACCCAGTGATCTCAGCATGTCCAGTTATCGCATCGTACCCATTCAGACCTACACGACAGGCATCAACGCCGTGGAATTCCAAGTGGATCCTCAAGAAGATTACGTAGACCTCAGTCGAAGTTTCTTTGAGATTGAGTTGGCACTCAAACTGGCGAATGGTGATAACGTTGTGGAGGCCACGAGACTCTGGCCCACGAACAATTTGGCCCACACTTTGTTCAAACAGATCAGTGTGAGACTCAATGGTACCTTGATCAGTCCTCAGACCGACACCTATCATTACAAAGCATACCTGGAAACATTGCTCAACTACAACAGAGATGATGGAGAAACCGTGCTAAAACCTCAAGGTTGGTACAATGCCCTGGACTTTCCGGCGCAATTGACTGTGCACAACACAAACACGGAAGGAGATGGGCATGAGGCTTTCCAAGCATTGTCCTTCAACCAACAAGCTTCAGTGCAACTCATGAAAGCAGAACAAGGCAATTACACGGATGGAAAACGACACGTGCTAAGGTTCACACCCCACATCGAGGTGTTCCACTTAAACAAATTGCTGGTACCTGGTGTGCAGACTGGAATCCAGATGTACTTCAATTCTCCTAATTTGTTCTTGAATGGTGTGAACGTAGCTGGAAGATTGACACACGAAGAGGTGAAAGTGAGAATGCACCTGTGTCAAGTAAGGCTCAACCTCAGTGTCTACCGAGAGTTGATGACGAAAATGAACGTCAACAGAACCATAGTGGCTTACCCGACCGTAAGAAGTGAGATTAGGACCTTCAACATGCAAAGGAACCAGCAAAGATACGAGTGCAACAATTTATTTCAAGGCAGAATTCCTAACAGAGTCATCGTTGGACTCGTGCTTTCAGAAGCCTTCAATGGTACTGTGGCACGTGACCCATTCTGTTTTCAAAAGTTTGGTGTGAGTAACATCAGGCAACTGGTCAGAGGAGAAGAGTACCCTTACGAGACCTTGGAACTAGTGCAAGACGACGGTACCCAAGATCAGAGAGGTTACTATCGGTTCTTACAAGCCACAGGATGTTTGTGCAAACATCAAGGTAACATGGTCAGAAGCGAAGACTGGGGTCAAGGCAAGAATTGCACACTGTTTGTATTTGACAATGCAGCCAACGGATGTTTGGACAGTCCGGTGTTGAACCCCAAGCAGTCAGGAGAGTTACATATTGTGCTGAACTTCGGTGTCCCGGAGAGTGGTACGGAGAGTTTGAGAACCTCTTGGAAATAGACAAGAACAAAGCCGTGTTGTACGACATTTACCAACGCTAAAGGAGAAAGTACCCCTGAATAACGTACAATTGGATCATTTGGCGACAGCGGATGCCATCTTGAAACCCTACTTTTACGGGACGGTGGCTTGCGATCGATTACCACGTCGACCGATCAAGAAAGAACCTCGTGGGTACATTGTAAACACAGATCCACATGATAGACCGGGCCGACACTGGCTGGCGCTTTGGACCCATAGTGGGAATGTGTGCGAGGTGCTGGACAGCTACGCCCTACCTTTGGAGTCTTACGGGACAACAGAGCCCCTGCAAGACTGGTTAGAAAGTCAATGGAAATATGTGATTTACAATGGACAGTCTCTGCAATCGATTTACAGTAAAAGTTCTGGTGATTATGCCTTGTTCTATTTAAAAGACAGAGCGAGAGGTCAAAGTATGAACGAGTTCTTGAGGCGTTTCTCGAAACATGATTATGTAGACAATGATCACAAAGTAGGCCAGATGTTAAAGAAGTTGGTCGAGAAAGAGTTAGAATGGGATAAAGTGTGTAAAGTGAAACATCACCAAGACACTTCTCGTTGCGGTGTGAGACATTTAGTGTAATGATTGTTGGTTTGACATTAAAATACGATTGAAAACGTGTTCTGTATGATGATCTTGTAGTACAATGGTTAGTATTCTCGACTGTCACTTGATTCCTCGCAGGGTCAATTTTTCCATGTGGTAACAAAAGCTGCATGCCCATGCCCCTTTGGTCATTTGGACTCATGGAACGACACAAGGCTTTTCGATTTCATACCCCTTCCAGTCTATTGGTGGTGGGTCCTTCAGGGTGTGGCAAGACGGTGTTCACCACCAAACTTTTACTGAACAACCTCGATTTGTTTCATACCCCACCCTCCCAAATACATTATTGTTACGGGGTGTGGCAAGACGGGTTTCAACCCATAAACAGGGGATCAAGTTTCACGAAGGCGTTCCTGACACAGATCAGTTGAAAACGTGGTTCCTTAAAGGCGGATTACTCGTACTGGACGATCTAATGGCTGAAGGAGGAAACGATAAACGGGTGTTAGATCTGTTCACCAAACATTCTCACCATCAGAACGTCACAGTGCTCTACTTGTGCCAAGACATGTTTCCGCCAGGGAAATATGCCAAGAGTATTTCCAGAAACGCCCACTACATCGTTTCCTTCAAGAATCCACGAGATCAATTAGGCATGAGAAATTTATTGTTACAGGCGTTTCCCACTCAATAGCAAGTTTTACAAGACACGTTTCAACGTTTGACAGAACGTCCGTTCGGATACATGGTCTTGGATTTACATCCTGGCAGTTTGGACGATCAAAGGATTCTCAGCCACCTTTTAAAGGACAAAGGATGTATGCGATGTCACAAATTCATCGAGACATCGTGATGAGTCCTTCCCAAGATTCAATCACTACCGTATCTCTAATGAACGGATTCACGAAAAGCGCCCAGTTGGTAAACAAAGATTTGCTGTACCGATTGGATGGGTTGTTTTCCTTTTACCACCGTCAGTGGTGGTGTCATCGCCAGATGTTTTACCACTTTAAGTGGTGCCACGGTTGTTTGAACGCTTTGGCATTGATCATCGTGGCAGCAGGCATCGTCCTAGGATCCGTCTTGGAAAATAGTCTCCTGATTGCCTGTTTATCCGCCGCTGGAACTGTGATTAAGGGGTGGAACGACTTCAAAAAGTTTTCGTTTAAAATCGACGTGTCGCTTTGCCTACACCACTTACGACAAAGCTTTGATCGAATTGAGAACCTACGTGCGAGGACTTCCGATGGAGGAGTTTGACGGATTCTTGATCAAGATGCAAATCTTGGATGACACAATCACTGATTTCACACCCCCTGTATCTGACAAGGGCGTGCAAGAGTACGAACAACGATTTCGTTACGACCACGTCGATAAAGGTGGGAGCACTGACGTGTGAGTGGTAGTATGAGTCATGAAGAACAAAAGAACAGTTCGTAGAAAACCAAGGAGACGAAGGAAGATACAAAAGGGGGGATTGTTACCATTGGCAGCTCTCATTCCAGCTTTAGTAGCAGCAGGCAAGGCGGCGGCTCTAGGAGGAATCTCTGGTGCAGCTGGTTACGGTGTGAAAAAAGGTTTGGAAGCTGCTTCGCGTAAACGTCGACGATGAAAAATAAAGACCAAGAAAAGAAGTAAACAGCGAGGTGGAGCACTGGCACGACGTAAACATCGATTGGTAGACAAGATCGCCGAAGGAGCCAGTATGTTCTTATTGGGACCCTCACCTACCTTTGCTACGCTGGCATTGAAATTAGCGGGTCAGGCAGCAAAAGGAATCAGAGACAGTATGAATCACTATAACAAGAGACAACGTGGTGGTGCACTGTTTACTGTTCTCAAGAATGCAGCCAAGATCGGGTACAAGCTCGGAAAGGACAAACGGTATAAGAGAATGGGTGTAAAGGGTGTCACAGGCAGTTACAACAGACGTCCTGCACCTTGGGAAGTATGATTCGATTACGCAGACAACGCCCTTTCTTGGAGGCTATTCTCAAAGAGGCTAATCGGAAGAGGAGAAGGAGATGTTAGAACATGCTAATTCAGATCAAATCAACGCCGTGAGCGAAATGGTTCTCAATCTACTACGAAACAGAATTCCCGTTCACCCAATCACTATGGCGAAACCGCATCGCTATAAGACAACGCTACGCGAGGTGGGGAAACGCAGAAACTCAGTCAAGAGGCGAAGAGAACATCTCAAAGAGAAAAAAGGTAGCGGATTCTGGCAAGGTTTGAACGACGTGTTCCAAGCATGTCGATGTTAAACACCCGAGATGCCCACGGTTATCCACTGTAAGGTTACGACTTCGTCCCCAAACCCAAAGACACCTTGAGCGAATTGGTCAAGTTATTACAACAAGCCAACGAAAGAGTGGAACAATTGAAAGACAATGTGCAGTACTGGAAGAGGAGGTACGAAAACCTCAATCAAGAGTATTTAGCTTTTAAGTTTGAGGACTTGTGTGAAAGGTGTCATACTATCAGAGACACCACAGTACCCGGAGATACTATTACTCTGTGTACGAATTGCAGTCGAGATAAAGACGCAACAGCCCATTTGACGCTCAAACTCGAGAAAGAGACTGAACTCCGTTACTGGCAAGACAGCTACGAAACGCTACTCCAACAACATTTCGAGGATGACAGAAGAAGTCATGATGGTACCCACGAAAGAGTTTGACCAATTGGTTCAGTATTACAAAGGAGAAATCACCGACAATGCCTTGTTGAACAAAGCGGGACGTTTGGCCGCCGAAAGTCACGTGATACTCCGCGATAAATCGATTCCAGATTCGATTGCCATCAAGAAAATTAAACCTCTAGCTCGTCAAAGAGGTCGTTTAACCAAACGTATCAGACATATTGGTCCTTTGTCGAGCAATAGTGCTGATGTCGGCGAAGAGGAAGATGAGGAGGAAGGAGCCCTGGTGAAAGGTCCGTTGGAAACCATGTTCAAACAATTGATTAAGAACGCTTCTCTAGGTACGAAGACACCGAAGATCAAGGAAGAAGCTACACCGTCTACGTCAGGTGTTAAAAAGAGGCCACCCGCTTCTAAAACACCCATTCCTCCGCCTGACTCGGAACTGGGAACGCTCCTAAGAAAAGCTGACATTCTCCTGGGTAAAGACAAGGGCAAACGTAAAAACGAGGCCGAACGTTTAAAACCTACAAGTGGTTGGGAAGACTGGGCCAAAGGAAAGAAACTGAGAAGAAATCTAAAACACGATTATGACTCGTACTAGCAAGACCCGACGTAGTACACGCATCAAGACCCGACGACTTATTAAGCAACGCGGGAGTGGTGTCGACATTCAGAAATGGCTGGGCAATTTCACTGGCCTGGGTACCAGTACATGGGACCTGGGACCAAATTGGCCAAGAGACTGAAACGAGGCGATCCAGGCATCAATCGTTTGGACAAGATCGCTAAACAACACAATATCGATTACAGTCACGCTAAGAATATGCAAGACAAGTGGAAAGCGGATACAAAGATGATCAAGGCCATCGATAAGTTACCCGGCGGCAAAACAATGACGGAAAGGATTGTGAAGAGAATCATGCAGGCTAAGAAAAAGTTAAAGTTGTAATCAATTTCTCCCTTTGGAGTTCGTGTTATTCAATAAACGTTATAAAGACTCAGACGCGTTGTGTTGATGCTTTGTTTTGTTTTTGTTTTGCTTTGATTCGTTAATGAAGAAAACACTTTTAGTCCGAATTAAATTTTGTTACCTGAAAATGTCCTTAGGTCTATAGTTATCGTTTTAGAAAATATGTGGTTTTACCATGGGAGTACAAGCTTTAAGTTAAAGCGATAACATCATTTGTAAAAAGGCAATTATTTTGAGTGTTTACGTACGTAAAACGAAAAGTATTTTCAACTTCAATTAACTTTAGTGCCTGTGTGGTTTGATTTTTTTGCTTTCTACAAAAAACAAAGAGGTGCTAATTTTTTTCATGCAAATTCAGCATTTCCAAGTTTCTTGCTTGGAGTTAAACAATGTCATATAAGAGTCAAGCGTCGCGCATCGCATCACTCTGCATCTTTGTATGTGTATAGAGCGCCTTTTTATATAATGGCCCTCAAATATGAAAACGATTACGTTATGCTCTCTTAAGAACGTGCGGAGCATATCAACAAAAGGCACGTGGATTTTGACAAGGAACTCGGAGCCTCTAAATTCCTGCGGTCCTTTAATCTCACGTCAACTCTGGCCTTTCTAACGCGGAAAACGTTCCTCGATAGTGACGATTACGAAATCATCGAGGAAGGCTACAAGGTAGGTCATGGGTACTATTACATGTACGTCTTCAAAATGAAGAAAGTGATCGGAGTCGGTCCGTGGGGTTTTCCTACGAACGAGATTTGCGTGTACTTCTCTTGGAAGGAGGCGTACGGAGATAAATTCCGCATCATTACGGCGTATCCATTCTCCCGTACGTATCACGTCTTCTTGAAGCGGAGAAAGCTAGGTGTGCCGGCCTAATTTTTTATTTATTTATTTTTTATTTATTTATTTATTTTTATTTTTCTTGTAAATAGTTTTACCCCTAGCGAACTGACGCGTCTTTGGACGGATCGCTTAGCCCGCGGAACAAGATTCGATTAGGGAAGGGTCGGGACTTTGTGTTTTTGTACATAGTTTTTGGTAGATAGTTCCCGGCCACAAAGAGTCGAGGTAGCGCCTCGATGATACCCACCCCGGGAGTGCCGATAGGTCCGGGATTTCCTCCACGAGCCGGGATAACCAACCCTCGGGGAGTGCCCCACTTGTCGACACGCTTGGGGTTTAGTGCTCTCCTCAAGAGAGGGGGACTGGGGAAGCCACTGTTTTTAATTCATTCTGATTTCTTTCCTCTGATTGGATACCGGTGATGTCATTGTCCCATGATGCTTTGCACCACCCCTATATAGGCTAGACTCGGACCCAAGTCTCTCAGTCTTCACATGGCCCCTTGTCGAACGGACCTCTGTCGTTTAGGACCACAGGACACTGTAAGTATCGATTTTCAAGTTGGATGACATTTTTTACGTGACCCTGGCGTGATTTGTGTCGCCATGGAAATCCGTGAGACCGGTCCCAGTCCTCCGTCGAGGCTGGTGGGCTGTTTTCCAACATGGCCAACTTTCGTGGGCAACGCCATCTTGAATTCTTAATTCGGCTCCTGATTGGCTGAAATTTGTGGCGGCCATCTTGGATTTGGAAAACAATAGCATCCATTGTTCTCCAAACAATAGCCTATCGTCTTTCTCGGCTCCTGATTGGTTACCGCTCATATGAGCGTCTATTACTACTTGGATAAGCTCAGCATGGACTGTTGTTTATTGATTTTCAAGGAAATGAAATGGAATGTGCAGGTTAATATGTTTCGAGGCAAACCCCAGAGCGAGACCACACTTGTGTAAGACTCACGGGTTTCAGCATCTTTTAAAAGCCTTTGGTGGACTCGCGCATTTTCTTGGTATGTCTACTGCTTTTTTTTCTGAAAATTAATATTCTAAAGGACGTTTTACTAATTGTATTTCCAACTACAAAACCAGACTTGGTTACTGAGATTTATACAGAAAATAATCTATGTTCACTTACAGAAACACATTCCATACTGTATTATGTCGTTCAGTTAGCAAAATATTGTTTTGCTTTTACCTCAATCAGTGATTGCGTTTTGGAATTTTGCTCGATCGTTGCCTATTTTATTGCGATTTCACGGTCTGTGGATATTCAAATGTAAAGTAGAACCTTTGTGTGGCTCGTAGTACTTTGCGTGTGAGAACGTTCAGTTGTGAGTAACATAGAACGCGAGTAAGTAGTTTAGATTGAAATTCTTGTTTTTCGATTGTATTCTGTAAGGCGCTTTACAAAGCAGTTAAACATCCTATATTTTTTCTAAACAAAAACACTTAAAATGCTTATCGATGTTTAGTATTTGACAACTTTGACGCATTGTTTATATTTGCGGAAGCGGAGCGTGAAGAAATTATCTCAATACTTTTCTTTCTGTATGTCACGGTTCTATTGCATTTGCCACACAAATTACGAAATGTAGCTATTTTGGTCTTTTCATTCATAGTGTTGTTTTCTGCAAAATCGAGCGGTTTATTTTTGCTTTTAAAATAAGACGTAGTTTATAATATAAAGCTGAGCAAACAGAGCTGCTACAAACTGGATTATGCTTGCTGAGTGCTGTGCCACTTCAGTGCTGAATTTATAAAACGTAAGTTTACTTTTACTTAACAATCTGATTTACCCACGTCGTCTCTGTTTGCCTTATTTTCTTTGCACAAATTTTCATACCGACTGAAATTCAAAACTGCTCATGATTATTAGAATCTAGCCAGACACTGTTTCTATGAGCAGTGCATGTGACTATTCGGTGTTCAAGTTAGGAACCAACACATTTCTGGCGTTAATAAATTTCGCGGTTGTACAATCGGCTAGTCATTGCTTTATATGTTCGCTCCTTGTGGTTATGACTGTTACGCTCTAGTACAATTGAGAACGCGTATTCAACGCTATCGCCGTCTCCTCTCGCTTCAAGGCGTTGAAAATTTGCGAAAATGTCAAGCGCTAAATAATTTTGCAGCTGTTCAAAGCCGTTTTTCGTAGACGAATGTTCGCTAGTCCTCCTTCGTCCTCTTCAGTTATTTCGTTGTAAAAGTTGTTTACACGGTATCAACATGCAAGAAATGTTGGTGGAAAGATAAGGGAGCCTAGCTTAATCGGCATGAATCTAAATTTTGGAAACCATTTTAACTAGACATCTACGAGGAAGGGTTTTATCCAAGTCAAATTTTTAGTGCCAGCTGACTTTAATTTCAGTCAGGGGGTTTTACTGAGGTAGTTTTAGAAAACACTATCTTTTGCGCAAAATTACAGTCTGCTCGACAAAGTAAATTACTTCGTGAAGATTTTGATAGTGACTGGTTAACGCTATTTAGCCACGCAGTTTAATCCTGTGTTATTTCTCTAAATGATTTAATTTTTTGGTTCGGTGAATTGAATTGAATTGTGTACATTACTTAAAAAGAAAGAAGATGAGAATTATTTGTGAAAGTGTCCACATTGGGTACATCATTTTCTCTGTAATGTACGCGGAAGTTTATTTTTCTTACAGTATATTACCATGAAAATGCGAGAAGATAAGAAATGAAATTCCCTTTTCAAATGCAAGATACTGAAGTCATATTTATGAATTTTCATGCATAGAAACAAGAATTTAATGAAGTATTTGGGAGAAATAGAGCTAGCAGTTATTACGGTTTGGAATAACGGTTTGATCAAACGGACTGAGAAAATTCATTAGCAAGCCAGAACCAAAACGGAATTGTCCAAAGATTGGTTTTATAGTCGCGAGGTTAATTCACTTTTCTTTTTCCGCACCAGCAGCAAGGCTGCATAGTTTTTTTAAGAAAAATATCCAATCCCGGCTCGCCGCAATTTGTAAACAGGACGCTGTCTGCGTAGAAAATGAACAGTAGTTGGCTTCAGGGAAGAAACACATAGATACAAAACAATTTGTTCGCACGACAAATTAAAATTCTTTCACTGGTGGTCGACGTCAATGGCACTTGCCCCTAGTTCACACAGTGCGTTTAATTCTAAATTAAGGTCTTTCGTTCATTAAACTGAATCGAGAATTTCCTGAATACTGAATCCTGAATCCAGCGACGCAGAACCATTAAAAATGAGCGGCGAATCAGTGGAAACCGAAATATTTAAAAGAAAGCGACTTTGAATAGAGTTAACGAAAAGCTCTGCTCCTGGCTCTGCTACTAATCTGAAGCTTTGCGTTTATCTTATATAAATGTTTCATTTTTTGTCATTTGAAGAGCGGCTTCAGTTAAACATAAATGTTTTCATTGGTGTTTTTTCCCCTTTTATATTTTAATTTCGGCAAGTTGTGCTTAGTCTCTTTCTTGTGAATGAAGAAAATCACTTTTGAAAAGAGCTATTATGATTATCCACCTCGGCCAAGAAGCAATTCGGTTCTTAGACGAATTTGAGAGCGCAGGCAAACGTTCTAAGTCGGATTTGCGTATTCCCAAGTACTTTATCAGAGCAACAATTAGAGACGAAGGCATTTTTACTGATGCTTGGAGACAGACGGAGGGTTGGCAGTGCTTCATGGCCCAAAGTGATTGTGGGACACATTTGTTCTCCAGAGCCGGTCACCAGCTTCCCTTCTATATGAATGAATTCCATTTGTCAGCCAATTTGCTCGGCAAATCATTTGGTCATGTGCGTTAATCTTTAAATACATAAAAAATGAAAATTATTGTCAGCCACATTCAAGGAGATTTCTTAAAGCACGTCCTTTATTAAGTTTGATGTTCTCCACGGTTTGCGCAAATCCGCAAATTGTTTATTTTGAAGTTGAACTCTAATTATAATTCTAATTTGAATGTTTGGTATTTGCGAAAAATTAGTTATTGTGGTATACATTGTTTTTGCACAAACTAGATATAGCTTTCAAAGATCACGTTTTCGTCAGATCTATATATCGATAAATGCTTGCAGTACTCTAGACTTATGTTAATTTGGACGAACATCTAAGGATAGTTTAACGCCTCTCTCGGTGAGTGGTAAAACGTATTTTCGTGATTCGTGAATGATGTTATTTTTTCTCGTATAAAGTGAAATGGCTAGTTTTTGTGATTCTTTTTTTCTCATGGGTCGTGATTTCATTAGTACTGTATAAACCATGATTTTTCAGAGTAATTTTCTGTGAAATAAAAAATAATCCGCTCGGTCATTCAGCATTAGGCTTCAGTGGAACGCAGTTTTTTTTTGTTTTTTTTTTTGCTGCTAGTGGAAAAAAGAAGTGGAGAGGTGATGAAGGTCTCGAACAAGGCTGTTCTTTGGACATTAGAGGAGCTCAGTCACGGTATTTTGGCTATGTATAAAATTACATTTAAATTGACGGAGACCTGAAAATAGTAGTTTACTAAGATACAAAAACACCAAGGAGATAATAATAATAAGTCATAGAGGAACAAGGATGGTTAAGGATGGAGAAGATTAACACGGATTACAACAGGAGCCATAATCGGGGACGGAGACCGTAAGCGCGCGCCATTTCTAGTAATTGAGTTGTCCCCATGATATGGGACAATAATTCTATTTTTAGAACAAATTGCACCATCGCCTGCGGCACACGCGCGTACATGCTGCGAGGATTTTTGCGGATGTCGCGTGGGGAAAATGGCCTCCGAAATTCCCGAAATTGTTCATGTTTTTGGCCCACAACTCAACCCGTTTACGTCTGTTGAAATTTTGCTTAAGTATTTTCGTCGTAAGCTGCTCCAGTTTGAGTGAAGTAAGGCAGTGTCGAATTTAGGTACGTTCCGCTGTAAGCATATATATATCGCTGACCAAGTTGTGTTCCGACGGATGCTTCTTTTACATGAGCTATACATTACTCCACTTTAAATTTGACATATGTTGAAGATTAACAGCTTTTCCATTACACAGTAAAAAACTAGCTGGATATATTTAGATATAGCAGAGCTTCAGGACTTCATAGTTTCCTAGCTCCTCTTGCCACACGCTTGCGAGGAATTTGTCAGTCTATCGCGACCGAAAAGTAAAACAAAATAATTGCTAGTTTGAGTTTCGCTTGAATTTTAAGCAACGCTTGATGTTTCATCAAGGCCCAATAACTTTACGTCCGTAGACACTGCTCAGTTTTATTCGTGCAAAAATCCAGTAAATTCTCTGTTGTCGATGAATGAGAGCGCCCGCCGATGCGTGTTTTGTACAGTCAGTAAATATGACAAATTGTACTTCCGCCGCCCTTTCGTGTGAAAGCGTACATCGAACTCAAACAATAACTATAGTTTTTAAATATGTTTACGATTGATAAATGTTTGCGAACATATTAAAAGCTGAGCTGAAAATATGTGAATAAAGCAGAAATAATCAGCAAAGTTACGATGACGCTTTCTTTAATCAACTTGGAATAACGATTTCGATTTTGTTGATCGAGTTTATATCAAAACTCCTTGTCTATTTTCATTTTCGCAGCGTAAAACTTCACTATGCTTATGTTGAAGAAACATACATGATGTTAGTAGCCTTTTTTGCGTTTGTGAAATTTGTTACAGCATCTCAGCACAAAAGATAACGAAAGAAATCTTTGTCGAGATTTGTTGACAATTGAAAGCACCGACTCGGACTTGAAAGCGCACAAGCTGCACTATGCAAATGAGCTAATTGTACGCGTCAGACTTTCCTTTCAAAAACTTTTGCAAACTCACCAAACAATGCAAGCAGAAACAATAAGAAACCATCGAAACATTTTTTGGTTATGATGAACCATTGTCTGAGAAACTCACAAATTAACTCGATACCAG
>NC_138145.1:11435860-11543360 GCF_964199315.1 Orbicella franksi | reverse complement strand
AACCTAACCCGAAAATCGGTGGTAGTTGATCCTATGTACTGTAAACGACATTTCTTGCAGGAAACTAAATAGATCACGTTTTTAGAATCACAGGAAAGCCTTGAATGAATGGTGTATTTTCTGCCCGTTTCAAACGTTTTTATATATATAAATATATATATTCTGTCCATTTGTTTATCTGGTTTTGGGACATTCGATGAACTTGGCTTTTCAGAAGAAAGAAAACTTATCAACAGATAACCTTTTTAGTTTTACTAAATAATTAGAGATGTCGATAGAGCATTTAATCGCTTCTTTGGTCGAGACCTTCCCATGAGCAAATTAACTCGGGAAAACGTTACGTTTGTACAAGACAATTTCTTTGATCATTCTAGAATTCAATTAAGATCACTTGCTGACCAAGCCCTCTAGCACTCTT
Source organism: Orbicella franksi (assembly GCF_964199315.1). NCBI lineage: Eukaryota > Metazoa > Cnidaria > Anthozoa > Scleractinia > Merulinidae > Orbicella > Orbicella franksi. Next base: position 11,542,942 of record NC_138145.1, on the reverse strand, counting down.
CATGAAATTTCATTTTTCCAAATCTTCCCAAATCTTGCAACTGTAAGTTGATCAAGAAATTAAAGTTCTCTTAAATAAATCATTATGGGCCTAGTTTTGACATAGAACACGAATTGCTTTGTTTTGCATAGAATGAAATAGAGGAAATGAAACAAAATTGGCTGATAAAACCGACATTTTTCTAATATATATATATGTAAATCATCTAGATGGCTCTAGTTCGTCCGTTGAAATGCGTGCAAGAGTGTTCTACGTGGTGGCTTCTTTTCTCATTTTCAGTTTACATCCATGGTGTTATGTCTAATGTCTGTAGAAAGATTTCATCTTTGAGGTAGCACACTTAATATTAGCCGAAAATTGGCGTCTCACAAAAGCACTTGTTATCAGTATATCTATAAATGGCATTTCCGTCTTCCCAGCATTTTTATTTATTCCTGGCTTTGACAGAACGATAGAACAAATTAGTTTCTGTTACTGATGTTATCTGCTAGCAGTCATACCACACAATGATATACAACTTCCTTGGAAATTAATAAATAGTTCAAAATTCACTCTGGTAATATTGACGACTTATCGGTATTCATGTATGTGTCTCTGAGAGATTAAAGCCAGAATCAGAATTATGTTTGTTTACCACTGACTCAAGGGTAGCAATGACTAGAAAATACCATTATCCAACGGAAAAAATTATACAGCTCATTTTTAAAACGCCCACGTGAAGCAATTGCAACTTTAATTTTTAAATTCGTAATAAATTCTCGTAACGGCAGATCTGAAGTTGAGTCTTTAAAGAGCAGAATACAAAGTTGGGTCTGAAAATACATCTAGTATTACCCAGAAGAAAGGAACTTCGCTCTTACACTACGCATGCCTGACCTAAACGTTTTTTGTTTTTTTAAATAAACCTTTTCTTTGAGAATACCGCTTTTAATGAAGTGCTTTTTATTTTTTTCATTTTCAGCTCAATTAAGAGAGAATATCTCAAGGGCTGTGGATTAAACTTATGATTAGTCTTGACAAGCACTTTTAAGTAGATTCTGTTAACTTTCCGACAGCACTTGGCAAACGGGCGCCTTGTTTGTCGTATAAATCACAACAGACTCCGGTCCAAGGATCTGTGAAACTTCCTGCACTACAAACCTAGAAAAACTGGGACAGCGTAGAATAACTGCCGCTTGAAGAAATCAACTGGGAAAAGTGCCAGTGTTAGTGTGTGCTTTTTCAAAGCTTGCCACGGTAAACTTTCTGTGACCAGCCTCCGATTCAAAAGATGAACAACACTTCCGTACCACAGGCAACCCCAAGCTCAACAGATACTGTCTCATTCTCGCCAAGCTTCGTGTATCCAGTCGCGACGTGTCACATACTAATCGTAGTTGTGGCAATCATTGGAAACCTCTTGGTCTGTTGCGCTATTCTCGTCAACAAGAACCTTCGCAATAATCCAACAAACCTCTTTATTTTCTCGTTGGCGTTCTCCGATCTTCTCACCGTGATTATCGTTGTGCCGTTTGACATTGAAGGACTTTTTCTTCAATGGTATTGGAAGCACGGAGAAATAATGTGCAAGGCCTGGATCACGGTGTACCTCATCACTGTACCCACCTCGATTTTGACCCTTTTGGCCATCAGCGTTGATCGTTACAAGAGTCTCAGTGATCCTCTGAATCGCTTCCGCCGTTCCAGTTTCATGACTCGGAAAAGGGCTTTGATTGTCAGCCTCATTATCTGGTTATACAGTTTGCTGTTCGCTTTACTTCCCATCATGGGCTGGCGAACAGAAGAGAGGTTCGTCTACAATAGCGTCTGTTATTTCCCTTTTCCCTTGGAGTACATGACGCTCAGTTCTTCTCTAAATTTTATTTTACCTTTGCTGATAACCTGTGCCATATATATCAAGATTCATCTCATCGCTCGCAAGCAACACAACTTTGGCGGAGCTGAGAGCCGAAAACTACGTTCGACAGAAGAAAAAAAGGTTTATTCCAAAAACGTCCGAGCGGCCAAGACCATCTCCATCTTTGTGGGGGCTTTCTTCTGCTGTTGGGTTCCATACTCCTCGATCAGTATTGTCGCCACTCTATGTGAGACGTGTGCCAACCACATTCCGTATGATGTGCGTATTGTGCTGCTGATGTTTGGTTACCTTAACTCGGCGCTAAACCCGTTCCTTTTCGCGTTCCGCAACAATCGATTTAAGGCTACCTACAATATGGTGTTCAAATCTGTCAAACCCCGACCTAAGGCCACAAACGACTTCAGCTGCAGACGTTCCACGCTGACCCAGAGCGCTCTTGCATCAGATTTTGCCGATCTACACGAATACGAGGTTCGCGCTCACGCGGCGAAATTGAGAAGGGAGAGTTTGTCGGCTAAGATGCAGTCCAAGTTGTGAGGAGTCACATGTTGTGCAGAAACCGCTTCACTGGAACACAGAACGGTCAGAACCTACATTGATACGCAGTAACTATAATACTCTAATTAGAACGCACGCCAATTTAACATATGATTTTTGCTTATTTACATGTTACCACCTTTGCTAGGACCATGCAAGTCACTTCGTCAGCAAAATGCACAAAACTGAAATCAGGGTAAGAATAATGTTTATTTGTACCCCCGAGGTACTCCCTAAAAATTGGGGTGGGGGTGTGCAGCCCATTTCCCAAAACCGTTACCGCATTTAAGACCAAAATCTGCGATTTTCCCTACATTATTTTTAATATGACCTAATCAAAAATTCGATATTCTATTTAAGACCTAACCCTGAAACCCATACCCTGTTTCAGACCTGCCTTAAAATTAGCTCTTCAGTTCAGATGTTAAAGGCATTGTGATGCGTTTGTGTTGATGGTCTTAGCATCCTCTAAAAAACATACCTAATTCAAGTCTAGAGTTCAAGACCATACACTATTGGAAACCAAAATGGTTAATATCGATACCCTTTTTCTTACCAAAATTGCTAAAATACCGTACTCTCTGGAGCCGCACAAACCTATTTAGCCCATGTAGGGGAGTATGCAGTCAACACTGTGTGTGATTTATGCTTGAGCATAAACCGCCTGTAAAATTCATGCCGCCCAGAAGTTACAAAGGCGCCAAATAGTGACTGGTTTTGGATTTGCTGCAATCTATAAAGCAATTTCCAATTGAGTGTCGTAAAACCAAAACCAACCAATAGAACGTTTTCACATGACGTCATGGCAGCCATATTGGTGTTCTAAAACAATGAAACGGCGGCCATGTTGGTGTACTAAACCAATCTTGTGGGAGTTCAACTCTTTTCTTATGTGAACACTTTCTTTTGTTCCAATAAATTTGCTTGGCTGCTGGTTACGTGAGTGAAAACGCTCTATTGCCAATCAAAAAGGAAATATATATATTGCTCAGAAGCCCTTATTGTACAGCCCGTGTTATTTTATCTTGTTGGATATGCTCGATCACTTGTTTTGTTCATTTCTGACATCGACTGTTAAACTTGTTTTGTTTTTCACATCCGTATGTTTAGAGCTGAACTATTACTTGTATTATTCTTGTAAGCTCGTAGCATTATTGAAGCACAAAATTTCTTCCAAATATAGACCTAAACATTTTCTCTCCGATAATAACATCCCTCACCCCACCCCCAACACAACCTGAAATGTTCCTTGAACAAATTAAATCTATGGATTTATTACGGGAATTTTAAGGGATGTTACATACAAGGTATATATCTAGATGCAGCTGTTTTATCAAGAGGGCATCAGTCATTCATTCAAGCATTACGAAATGATATTTTACCAGGCAAGGGGTTGGCAAAAAACATTTGTTAAGGACTAGCCAGCATACATAAAATATGAATATCGCTTTATGTATAAACAGTACTCAGGTAACCTCGTCAAATATAAATGTACAGGATAACGGTTGGACTAGTGACGCCCAACACTCGAAAATACTGTGGAAACATTTGCCTGTCGCCTTGTTCCCACAGCATTTCTCGTTCTCAAAAAACTTTCACTCGTGTTTCTATAACTCGACGGAAACATCATATTTCAAATCGGAAGTCAGATTTTCTCAACTTTTGTTTCTTCTTGTAGATATTTCATTCAAAATCTAAAGTTGCACTATGCTCAAATGAGCTAGATCATTTTCAACTCTAGATCTTGGTGGGTTTCATACTTTAACTTTTTCCAAGCTCATTAATTTACGATCTGGAAAAATATTGTTTACCTAATGAAAGAACTGCTGCATTGTAATTGTTTAACTAATACGTATTAATACTTGCTAAGAGTATAAATGTGTAAATAATATTAATTAATCTGCTGTAGCGACTTAAAATAAAAGTTGATAGTGGAAATACCGTGTCAGCGTTAATTCTGGAATGCAGAAATGTAAATTAGTCAAATAAAAGTTAAAATAGAAACATCAAACAATGTCTGAGAGGCAACGAAGAAGTAAATCATGGGGTAGAGATTCATAAAACCCTTGGTGCTGAAGAATGCCTGGTTTCCTTCGATTGCCGCAAAGACATGACTATCAAAGCGCATGGACTTCTCTCCTTAAATTATGTTTGTCTCCTCATGTGTTCTGTTCGTACAGAAACTCTATTAAGCGGCCACCCCTCATTGGTTCGTTTTGGAAAAGGTGATGATGGAAAATAGTCTGAAATAGAAAGGGACGCCTCATAAAACCATGATTCCATGTTTACCAAGCAGTTAATTAACCCGATGGTAAAAAATATTCAAAATACACCAACCCCTATTAAGCAGCAAACCACTATTAAGCGGTCACCTCCAATTTCCCCGAGGGTGGCCGCTTAATCTATCTATCTATCTATATCTCTTTATGCCATAAGGCACATAAGGCTAAATAGAGTTCTATTTCAAGATGACGGCTCACGGTCAAGGTCAGAAAGATCCGCATAATTAACGGGCCAAAATCACAACATGAACTCACACAAGATGTTTGATTTCCTTCGTTACGTCTACGCGTATACTTAACCCAGGAACACCACAATAGTAGCATATCGCTAAGCACCAACTGTTACCGTCTTCCGGCTGAAAAACTATCTGTTATCTCTCGAAAGTTATATTGAAATCCAACTGTAAACACGTACCCGCAGATGATGTAGTGCGCGCGCAAAACAAGTGCGAGATACGCAATTGTTTTACTTACTAGGAAGGTGACAGGGAAAAATGTAACGGGCATCGTAAAAGTTTTCAAAAAAGATGAATAACTTTAAAAAAACGCGTGGTTACCCCTACATTTTATGTTATGAAATGGAAGTGGCATGCCTATTCAACACATGATTAGTTTCTGGTTGTGCGCAAAACGTGTTTAGACTGTATTTCAGCTGAACCCGAGGAAGGCTGTCAGGGACGCTAAGAGCTTTGTTGCAACGATTTTGTTATTAAAAACATATTGAAAATGGTTTTTATGTTACCATTTACCATGCAGTTTTAAGGTCTTTATAAATGTGTTTGCTTTAATGTATGCAAAGGCGAATTCTAAGGAAATCTCTGAGGAAATATTCTTTTCTTCTTTTTTCAGAAAAATGCTAATGTGAGCATTTTTGTTGAGATTCAAGGCTAATTATCTCGAAAAAATGCGTAGCTACCCGCAGTTTTCTTTGTGGATTCCAATAGCCCTTGAAAAGATCTACTTTTTCCGCACGGTCCTAACCTGGCGCAAAAACCTTTGTATTTAGTAGGCACCGTCCTTAATTCACCGAACTTAATTTAGTTTGAACCAGGAGGGAGAGGTCAACTTCGCTTGCGCAGCCATGCGACTGCGTGCCCGATGATCTTGGCCATTATGACGTCACTCGTAAGCCGGCCCGTGAAGTTTCAATGGCCGCTAAAATAATGACACCAGAAAAGTTTTTCATCCGATCATTGCTCAAAGAATTTGAAAGAAAGCGATCAACAGACCACAGGAATAAGACAACCTGTTAATATTTTGTCCAAAAATACTTTGGTTTTCAAAAACTAGATGTCAAAAGGATCAAAAACACGCAAAATTTCGAGATCGCTTAATTGAAAACGTGATTTAAAAGTGAAACTTTGTGCTCGTTTCATGGGCGATATCTGGAGAACCCAACAATGAACAACACAAACACAAAAATATGATCTTGATATGGTTTAAAACGTTTGAATGGTGATGAAAACGAATCATTTAAACTATGCATAAAAATGATCAGTGGGTTTAAATCCATTATTTTGTAGACGATAGCATGGAGGACCTGCTGATCAATAATCGAAAACCTCGAAATATGAGAAAGTATTCGATGGAAAATGCTCCCTTACAAAGAAATTTAAGCTTTCAAGTCATATGCTGAGTTGGAAAGTAAATAATGCACCAAAGAATTATTTTTCTGCCCTAAATTATCCGCAAAACCGTCGAAGATAACATTTTCTTCTGCGAGGCCAACCAACTGACGCAAGCTTCCGAGCAGACGTGTGGATATTTTAGATGGTAAAATGATACAAAATCATTGTATGGGAGACCTAGATGAAACAGATGATATTCGGAATAACATGGACGAGACCTTAACAGAAAGGTGCTTCATTTCATGTGAAAATGTTCGTCAAATATGAGATCGGAGCAGGATCTGTTTCCTCGGGCGTCCGCATGCAGTGCAAAACTGTTTCTTGTCTCGCAGCTTCTTCTGAACTTCTGACAAGAAAGGCATCCTAAACTGTTGCTTTGGGTTCTAATTTTTTTCGTTAATTTCTCAGTGAGTTCACTTAAACCTGTATAGACTGTAAAAGAAAACTGTGTAGGATGTTACATGGAAAGAACTAAAAAATAGAGAATCTGGTTCCAAGCAGCAAGTGAATTGAAGAGGAAAGAAAATATGAACTGGGACACTTCTTATGCTAAGCCATTGGCAATAAGAGTTAACTTAACCGGGAGAAACCTGTTGAGCCAAAATGACTTATCGCCAAAAGAAAGAGTTCAGTACACTAAGGAAGGTTGTGACAAAGGTGATCTCTCATTGTAACCAAACCCCTTGTTTTCTAATAGTATCTGTCTTGAGACACCGTGAAAGCTTTACTGCCTCTAAGTTTGAAATGATAATCAGTTCTTTTCTTTATACTTTATGCTTTTAATTTTCATCACAGTAAATCGTATGTAAATAAAGATAGCTTCAACAGTTATTTTACATTAAGTTTAAACTGGCCTACAAAGAAATATTGTAGAGAAGAGTGTCACAGAGGTTGTACTTTTAAACATGAACCCCAAGCCTGATTTCTCCCCAGCTCCATCCATCCCAGGTTCCCTGTTGCTTTTTGCATTGATGACTTTATTTTTGGCTTCAAGAGAATGCATCATGCAAGTGATAAGCGTACATTTTCCACAAATAACAAAAAAAAAACACACAAGATTGGGTTTTAAATGTTTAATTGACAGTACATTGACAATAAATAGATAGCTTTATATGGTCAGAAAACGGGCCTGCTTGGATGGTCTTGCAAAGGTAGTGGAAGATGGTAACCTACGATCAAATAAAACTCCCCTTAATATTCACCAGTTGAAAATTGAAGTAAATGTTGACGTGACCTCCCTTCCCTCTTTGGTTTTCATTTCGTCCCTAACTCTTTTCAACACAAAATGTAAACTAAAAGATAGATTTCCTAATGAGATCTAGCACCAGGAACTCAATATGTATTTACCATTAAAGAAACTAATTCTCACAATTAAATGATCCAACCTGTAGCTTACAGTTCTTGTTGACGCTACGTCTAGAGATTTCGAACTCACGCTCTGTTGAAGAGACTCGAGGAGCCCGTTGGGAATTGAAAGATAGAGCGAGCGAGGTTCGACTAGAAAAATAAATAAAAATACATGTGAAGAAGAGCCGAGCGATATGAGAAATACAGGGCAGAATATAAAGACTTACAAATGTTTCCTGACTGTAGCAATGACGGTGAAGCTAGGTAGAATAGATTCCGCAACAATATTAACTTGAAGCTAGAGAAAACGTTGAAAAGATTGGCGCGCTAGGAAACCGTAGCGTTTTAAATAGTCCTGATTTGCATACGTAAATGGCAAGCTAAAATAAAAATTCGCACGTGGAATCCTACACAGCCCCATCCACCTTTTAAGTCCCGTCCAAGCAGATACAATGCAGTAATGTACATGGAGTAGCCTGCAGTGCAGGCGTCTTATTGGGGCGAGTTAGCGTTACAACCTTGCGATCGCCTTTTTAGACCGCCATGTTAGACTGCCATGTTAGACGGTGGGGGATGGGGGAGGGGAAAAATGAGAAGACGCCTGCCCGAAAAGCCCGTTAAAATGCGAAACACCTCCTGATTAGTTGCGCTTCACTGCATTTCCGGAATGAGCGGGTAACCAATCAAAATGAGGTTTTCTCGACACCGGAAGTCTCACAAGGGTACACACCACGAGAAGTTTGTACCAAGCCGCAGGATGTCTAGCATTCTCACAGAGGTACGTGTTGCGCTAGCGACTTCAGACGTACAGAGTATTTTAGAAATACCGGCAACTGATGAGATCCACATGGAGGATCGAAACCATGGTCTTGTCTGAACTAAGCCGAACAATGGCATATAAAACACGCAAAACAGTTAACAGGACTTGCGCGTAAACAGCTACATTTGAATCATGTGGTGCCAGAACAACCAAAGGAGCAGTAAACCTATACATCGAGCAAGAGAAACATAAGCTCGATCAGATAGCTGCAAGAAACATAAGAGTGTCTCTAGACAAACGTATAGCTTTCTCAAAGTAAAGCTACCGCGTCTCCGAAGGAAATCGTACGAGAACAAATATGATATCCGTGATAAGGATCTACCTACTGTGCTTGTAAACAGTTCTAGTCACAGCCGGGCCCGGTGTCACAATATAGAATGCAAGTAAGCAACATGTTCACGGTAAATTTCACATTTTGTTCCTCAAAAGCAAATTCATGGAGACTTAAAAGCATATCTTGCAATAGAAATGAGCCTAAACAATGCATAAAAACATGGCAAATCACAGAGGTGTCAAACTCAACTAATCGACATGCACATAACGGCGCAAACCATGCAGACCTATGACTTATAAAAATTTGTCATAGCACGATCTAACGGCTCAACTCCGCTTAAAATTCCTCCTTATTACACAACATGAAGTGCCCTTCATGAACACGAGTGAAGCGACAAGAAAGGTCGAGTGACCGAACAGAGAACGGCAAATGTGCAAATGTTACGAACCGTAGAAGTCGTGTAGGCTAGTCAACCCCATTTTACGTAAATATTAAGCTTTTCCCAAAGCTAGTGGGTAGCACTGCCAATAGATTTTTTCCGGATACCAGTGTGGAAATTGCGTCTTTTTGCTCCGTTCGTAATTCGCGAGACATTCCAAGTTCACATAAACGCTTGAGAGATTCCTCGAGAGCGAAATCGAAACTAACAACATCACTTTCGACAGAGTTTGCCATGTTTCTTACCCGCACGAACGAAACGAAACTGACTGACAGACAATATGACAGGCAGGGTCAAGCCGCACCAATCAGAAACTCCGTTCGTGGGCGAACGGAGTTTCCTAAAAGAACAATGACCTCGGGCAGGCGAGATTTTCTTCGCTCCACCCCTCCCCTATCCTTCCTCTTGCCTATCATTCACCCCCTTGGTAAAACTTTCTTTCTCTCCCCAGTCTTCCACTGCGTGAAAAACTCAAGATGGCGGCTAAGCTTTTTACGATGTGAGCGCTCGCTCGAAAAAATCTCGCCTGCTCTGCAGGCTATACATGGAGCTAATATCATAATTTATAAAACATTATATAGCTCATTTCCAGTATCAATGTATTGAATTGAGGTCTTCAGATTTTTACATAAAGAATTTTTTTCAGTGCCCTCACCTGCACAAAGAAAAAATAAAATTTCTGAAGCATGTCAAACAAACTACAACAAACACTCTGCATAAAGCATTTTTGGATCCTGACATAAACAAAAGTTACAATATTGTTTAGGAATTAAAATAAATCAAACTTCAAATTCCTAAATTGTTGATCCAGTTGTGCCAATTTTGTAAACATCATAAGGTCAGCAACAGGAACTCAAGGTGACCAGAGTTTGGATCTCAAGTTTTGTTATATAAGCATGCATGATTACAGCTGACAGTGAGGCCCCTTATTTGGTCATAGGTAACAAAGAAAGCCCTCCCCCCAGTGACCCTAGATGAGTTAACTTTCACACCATTTTGTTGAGAAAGCGAAACACAAGTCATCCTTAGCAACATAACCAGGGTAACCCTGGTAGGCCTGATAACCTGTTTTCGTCAAAATACTGGCCTACATGGGACAACTCATGGTATGAAGAAATCAAAATTAACTCACAAAACCCCCCAGTGATCAAATGACTGAAAGGAAGCCAAAGGAAGAAGGACAACTGAGAATTAGAATATGAAAAAAGGCTTAAGTAATCCTGGAGGGACAACTTCATTTCATATAAACACTTGATGAAGTTGCCTCAGAAGGGTCTGATAGTGTTGTCTCCAGTAGCCAAGACCATATAAATGGGGCCTTGTACTCTCTCCTCTGTAGAGGCTCCCTATGGGAAATTGAATATACTCTGAACTACCAGCCTAAGGTCAAAGCAGCACAAGAGAGGCCTATGCAGAGGAGAGAGGGCCTTGTATGTCATTATGTTTAAAGAAAAGTCTTACAAGACTAGACTACAAACCATGGGTAAAATGTAGACTGCAGGCTTTTTAAGAATATCATATTCCTATTTTCATTTATAGAGAGATCGAGCTAACCATACACTGGCTAATCTGAGCCGTATACTTCAGGCTAACAGGAGAACTAAACTCTCTATAAAGGAAATGGGAATACAATATTCTAAAAAAGTCTCCAGTCTTCATTTTTATCCTCTGTCTGCATTTTAACCACCGTTGTGCAGTAGGTAGGCTTTAAGTCTTATTTAAATAATTGAAGTTAAGTTCTTGTTTGTGAAAATTCTCATTTCCGTCATTGTGGATAATATTTCTGTTTGCTAGGCCTGTTGTAGAAAATGTGGAAAGGGTTTAGTTTTCTGAAAGAACACTCCGAGCTCGAGATCGCAGATATTTCATACTCAAATGGACTGATCATTTTTACTGCTCACTCTTCAAAATCATCTTCAATTACAATGTTTTCCTATACATATAAAATATTCTGTGACCAAGTTACACGTTTCTTTAGGCTACCGATCACGTAAAAAACGCAATTTTACAGGGCGAACAGTCAAAATTTTGCCCCACATATTTCCACCGGAGGGCGATGACTGTAACTCTTTAAATGCACTTTATGCGAGATTTTTCGGTCATAATTAAAATCTACTTACCTCTCAAGAAAGAAAAATGATAGTTACTCCTTGAGATCCAAATACAATACCATTTGAAGTTGGATGAAGGGGTGACTTTGCTATTAACCTCTGTCGCGTAATCTATGTTTGAGTTGTGTAATGTTTTCTTCAAATGCAGCCGCTTAAAATTCTGAAGAGTTGGTTCTCAGGAGTTGAGAGGCTTCGCATTTGATAAACAATAATGCACGGTTTGTTCACATTTACTCTCGGTTCAAAGACTGTTGAATGTGCCTTTTTCTTATTTCTAGCTTTTAATCATTTCTTTTCCGTTGTTCTAGCTTTTTGACTCTGTGGAGTTTGGTTTTATTCCGCTCTACTCGCCTGCAGTGAAACTTAATAACGAATAAGAAATTTCACTGCTAGTTTTGTCTTCAACAATTTTGTGCATTTGAGCAATGCGAGCTTCCATGTTGGTATGACTATTTTTCTGAAAAGAAGCCACCTTACCTGCACAGCAGCCCAAAATCATCACCGCTTATGCTAGCCATTATGTTTAATGCGACTTGACATTTTTCAGTCTGTGTGGCTACGTTTTTGTTTACTTTCTATTAAAAATCACTTAAAGACACTGTGTAAATGAAAATGCATTTACAAGATCTGAATTTTTTTCTTCTTGTCAGTGTATCCAGGTGTCACTTTATCAATGCCTTGTCTCTCAAAATGTTTTGCACAGCCGGAGATTTGCAATATTTACACAACAATAGTTCATTTCTTTTTTTCGGGTCCTGTGTTCCCTGTGCGAGCCCTTGTCGGGTAAATAAGTAAAATGGGTAAGTAGTAATAGACGTTCATATGAGCGGTAACCAATCAGGAGCCGAGAAAGACAATAGGCTATTGTTTGGAGAACAATGGATGCTATTGTTTTCCAAATCCAAGATAGCCGCCACAAATTTCAGCCAGTCAGGAGCCGAATTAAGAATTCAAGATGGTGGTGCCCACGAAAGTTGGCCATGTTGGAAAACAGCCCACCAGCCTCGACGGAGGACTGCGATCGGTCTCACGGATTTCCATGGCGACACAAATCACGCCAGGGTCACGCAAACTTCATACTTACAGTGTCCTGTGGTCCTAAACGACAGAGGTCCGTCCGATAAGTGGCCATGATGAAGACTGAGAGACTTGGGTCCGAGTCTAGCCTATATAGGGGTGGTGCAAAGCATCATGGGACAATGACATCACCGGTATCCAATCAGAGGAAAGAAATCAGAATGAATTAAAAACAGTGGCTTCCCCAGTCCCCCTCTCTTAAGGAGAGCACTAAACCCCGAGCGTGTCGATAAGTGGGGCACTCCCCGAGGGTTGGTTACCCCAGCTCGTGGAGGAAATCCCGGACCGATCGACACTCCCGGGTTGGGTATCATCGAGGCGCCACCTCGACTCTTTGTGGCCGGGCACTATCTACCAAAAACTATGTACAAAAACAGAAAGTCCCGACCCTTCCCTAATCGAACCTTGTCCCGCGGGCTAAGCGATCCATCCTAAGACGCGCCAATTCGCTAGGGTAAAACTACTTATAAGTTGTCGGGGTGTTGCCGGACTTTGAAAAACAAAACTATTTACAATTCGAACAAGGTTTCAGCATTTTCCATATCTACATCATTGAACCCAGATGGTGTGTATCCATAAGGATAGGACTTGAAGGTGTCCGGATCGACCACACGTTTGTCAAACACCAATCCATATCTTTTGGTTCGTGGACCCACTTTGAGCTGTTTGGTGGCCGAATGTCTGGTGAAGAAATTGGGATTGACGACGTTGATGTTTCTGCGTTCGTCAAGAGGATCCGTCAATTCATCCAGAAGGTTCTGGCGCATGATGTTGTAGTTATGTTGTTGTTGACCACGAACATAGAGGGTGAAGCCACGCACTTTGCAGCACACTTTACCGTGTTTGGTCTTGTATCCATAATTCTTTGGTCCTGCTGAGGTGAAATCGATGATGTTATCTCCATCGTCCAATTTGTTGGTCATTTCACCCAGAAAGTCTCCCAGAGGAATGTCGGGTTGGCCAGGCTTCCAGGAGAAAATGACAGAGTCCGTGTCGAAGTATAAGACTTGTTGTTGTAGCTGCTCTAGATAGGAGTACAACTTTAAACGGGCCCAACAGGTGAAGGCAGCAATGAAAATGTTGACACGTCCGTTGTCGGGCTGGTTTTCTCTTAGATTCGAATAGACCACTTCCAAGGAATCTTGTGAACAAATGCGGACCGTGTGGATGTCTGTTAAGGTGTTTGACACTAGAGCAAAGAGATGAACGGGTGTGGTGACTGCCTCAGTGGTTTTCTTTTGAAGATTTTCGCCAAACTTGCCCCAGAAACTATTCAACATTAACTTTGCCGTAGCTTTACGTCCTGGATTTTTTCGATGAGGAGAGGATCCAAGGTGATGCCTTCTTTGTCTTGGTAGTCACGGACGTATTGCTGTTTCTGTTCCTCAGTCTGCGCCCATGTAGGATACCCGGCTGATTCCTGTTTTATTTTTAACCACATGTTGACATAGTCAGCAAAGAACCCTTCTTCACGTTGTTCTTCTGAAAAATGCCAGACTTCGTGGATGTGTACGATGCGGTACCCGACCTCTACTGCTTTGACGAGTTCAGGGGTGCACCACGTACCCCTAAGAAGACGTTGCTCTGGAGAGTGAGGACAATGATCCGATTTCTCCAAGAGGTCCTTGGTCATCTCCTCTTCCATGCAGGTTCTGCAAAGAGGTAAAGTCAGTTTACCACGATGTCGGAAGGGCAAGACGGGATGATACAAATGATAGGGAGGAATCACATCTACTTTTGCTCCACCGAAGTACGCATGGATGTCTTGGTTCTCTGGGTTGGTGATGATGATGGGATGACCAATGGGATACTGTTGTGTCTTTTTAACCCACGGGTACAAGAAGGTCACGTCCACGTGTTTGATTTGTTCACCCTGGGCCTCGTTGGCCACATGATGGAGGCGAACAACGTTGGTTCGTCCCCCAAAGAAGGCATCTCTTGGATTAAGAGGTTCGACCATCTCGTACGATGCTAAGAACTGTTTGAGATCTTCATTGCTTTTGACTTCACGATTCCAATCACATTCCCACATGATTTGAAGGTTGTACCCGTGCTCGCGCAGAAGACGGTGTTTCTGTTGAGTGACTTCAAACAATTCTTGGATGGTACGATCAGGATGGAATTTTGAATGTCGGTCACGATGATGGGGATGACAACGAGGACAACCGTGCCATAGACATCCATGAAATTCATAGACAATATGGTTCTGCACGTCGAGGCCATCTACAAGAAAGTGGAGCACTCTCTGATCGCCGCCATTGCTCGCATGTCGAATGCGGTCTGCTTGAGGCACGTCGTTGGGGGAAGAGGGACTGTCACGACGAAGAAGCTGTTCCTACCAGGCTAGCCACTTGTACGCTTTTACGGATTGGTTGGAACGAGCTCCTTGCCATCCTTGCATGGGTTCTGTGGCTATCCTGTTGGGAGTCAGGAGCTTCTTCCGCCAGAACCGATTGCACGTAGACGCTATGGTTACACACTTCTCGATGGGGTCAAATTCGGCATGTTGCTGGAATTCGTTTCGGAACTTTTGACATCCGGCTTTTAGGAGTTTGACATCTGACTCACAGTAGGCTCTCATTTCCGTTTTAAGATTGAAGATGAAGTTGTTTGTGACCTTCTCTGCATACCACTACTCAAATTCTGCCTTCTTCTTAGCCGACATGCCATCAGGATCATAAATGTCAGCAGGAGGCATGGGTCCTTCGTAGTCTTGATTTTTACGAGTATTGAATTTGTGAGGAAAGAACCCTTTGACTAATTCTTGGATGCCAAAGGTAGAAGGGAAGTTAGTAAGAGGAAAGGGAAGGAAGCAGAGTGAATCTTTGAAGGTCAATCGGTCTGATTTGAAGGACAGCACTTTGGTGCCGACGGTGATCTGATCCGTGACTTCCCGGTGCTTCGCGTAGCAATGTTGCAACAGGAACATCCCGTCATATCCTTTGAGGTTATGAAAGACAGCAATCACGCTCCGAGCGTTCCCGTCTTGATCAACAGCCAAAGATTCCAACCATTCAAAGAAAGTCTCTGTACAGTCTGCACCATAGAAGGATTCTGTGTGGTCCTCTTCGTCGCTCTCGGCGCTAAGCAAGATGGGAGTTTGCACTCCCTCGTCGTCCACGGTCGCTTCATAGTCACAATAGACTTGGAGGGGTGGATCTCTCTCTACCCACACTCTGGTATCTGGATCTTCGGGATCGGGTTCTTCAAAAGGACGCGTCCCCACTTCGTCGCGCGGCACCCGTTTCGTCTTGGGATCATTCTCTACTTCCGGAATGGTCTGGATGTAACATTGGTGAGAAGCGACGTGCACTTGTTGTTCACAAATGGGGCATTCTCCCCATCCGCACTTGTGTTGTTTAGGTTTAATTCTAGATTTGCCTGCATTCTCGACTTCATACGTCTTGCAACACTCGAGGCAATTTTTGTAGGTGAGACAGATGGAAGGAATATTTTTACCGCGACGATGAAGATGGTAAGAGTAACAGTCCTCACCAACAAAGGATCGATGACACAGACGACAAAGAGAAGAGGGTGAAGGAAACTGGCCCGGACCCAATGGTTGTTTAGCCTCTGTGAAATCCGGGCAGTCCTTTCGATCACAAGATGGACACCATTTACCATCGCAGGGATGATTTTCATGATCATCGTGATCGCACCCCCGATTACACTCATCACAGAAGTAACTCTTGGACAAAAAACCCGAGAACGAGTTACACCCATCGTAATGGTCATCTTCTTTTGACTTTGATCTGGTAGTCAGGGAGAACCGCTTGGAACTTTTGTAGTTCGGAGATGCCACATGGTCCCTCGTGTACCCCAGCTAGACGATGGAGGGCTTGGGCTTCCCGCGGCTGGACAGGATAACCCTGTTTGAGATTATGGTAATGACGACCCCTGGTATTACCGTTTGCATCGATCAAGGCTTTCATGGTTACCATGGCCCGAGCACAACACAACTCGTCCTTGTTCTTGATGGTGATGCGGGAATGTTTAACGATTCCACGGACAGCTGCACTGCTCGGTTTGTAGCGTTTGCCATGTCCACTCTCAGGACTAGGCGTATGGATGAAAGTGGTCTCCACCGTGAATGAGTCGTCAGGGGTGAATTCCTGGTTTGAGTTTAACTTCTGCGCCAGGGCTTGGAGATACGTGTCTAAGCGCTCTGACCCGTCTTCAAATTCCCTCACGGTGAAGGTGGTGGACTGGAACGCATGGTTGAAAGCATCTGATTGCATTACGAAATGCAGTGTGGAATGAGGAGTGAGGGTGGTGTCCTCCTCGAGTTGCCGTGTGATGGTGCGACGAAAGGCCTCGGTGACTTCACGCCCCAAGTCATCACGGAGTGTGGCATCCCTGTGTTGCTGGATGCGTGCCTCAAAACGCTGTTTATTGACAACGTTCCGTCCAGTTCCGTCTACCACTCACTCCTCCAATCATTATCTCATCCTGAGAGTCATCGTCACTTTTTTCAGCGTTTTTTCAGGTTTTTTCAAGGGTCGTTTGTTTGAATAATATTCGTCCATGAGGACATCATTAGACGGGTCAAAGATCCACTGATCGTCATCTTGTCTCTTGTTGGAGTAATATTCGTCCATGAGGACATCATTAGACGGGTCAAAAACCCACTGATCGTCATCGTTATCCAAGTAGGCATCGTCGAAGGGTCGTTTAGTTCCTAAGGGAACTGGCTTACGCCCCAGGGATCTACTTCGACGAGGTGCGATGTCCAGGCGAAACGATCGCCGAGGGGATAGAGATCGGCTCCGGCGTAAAACACGCTGATGTGCTGTGAAGTGAACATGACTGTCTCACGACTAGCAATGAAAATAACTCAATGGTACACATGCACGACTTATCTTACTTAGATGATGTCATATCTGACCAGTCATAACAAAATGTGACCAAATAAGGAAATGAGTATACACCAATCACCATCTAGTACTTTTACAAAGCACATGAGAAACACGTTCATCCATATATGTACTATCAAACATGTGAAACTATAGCATGTAAAATTCTGTATCATAAACCCTGGGTACCACATTCAATAATAATAATAATAATGATAATAATAATAATAACATTAATATTAAATAAAGGGTAACAAATCCCAGTAACTTACTTGTTTTGCCACGATATCTTCCATTACGAAAACAGATTGTAGCGCTCAATACACATCCGAGGAAGTAAAGTGAAGTAACGGGTCTCGGATGACACTTATATACCCTTCTATTCGCTCCAAAGCATCGTGGGACGGTGACCTCATCGGGAACCAATCTTATACTTGCCCCACTCCCTTCTCGGTCGAAGGGCTAAAATAGGGGTAAGGGGGTACTCCCCTTTCCAAAGCATCGTGGGACCGTGACCTCATCGGGAACCAATCCTATACTTGCCCCACTCCCTTCTCGGTCGAAGGGCTAAAATAGGGGTGAGGGGTACTCCCCGTTCCAAAGCATCGTGGGACGATGACCTCATCGGGAACCAATCCTAGACTTGCCCCACTCCCTTCTCGACCAAGGGGTAAAATAGGGGTAAGGGGTACTCCCTCTTAGTCGCATGGCGTGACGAAACGGTTCCCGATTGGTAGTTCACCAGGAACCAATCAGAGGCGAGCACGCACCACGTGATAGTGACATCAGCATAGGGAATGAGATACTTACAGTTGGCTTCCCCAGTCCCCTCCCTTTAAATGAGCAAAGCGCTCACAAAAAATATTTCTCACTAGAGATGAAAAAAGGAAAGGGGTAGCCGCGAAAGTCAATAGTCACACAGAATTGAAAAAGAGAAAAAACTATTTCTTAATCACTCGTTTGCATGTTTTGCAATGAAGCTTTTGTACCAATACCAAAAAGCATGACATTCAGTGATAGGACAATGATGAACAATGTCATCGGCATGAAAACCGCAACTGGGTAACAATTTCTCTTGGGGAATGATGTGTCTGAGTTTGTCGTATTTAGGACATCCTAAAGTTTCTAGATCGAGACAAGGAATGTTCAGTTTCACCAACAGATCTTTCTCCACATGGCCTCCTTTACATCCCACCATGGTTCTCTCGCCATTGCTGCAATCTTTGTACATCGAGTATATGTCCTTGATCAGTTCACTGAGGACTTCAGGTTTTTGGAAATGTTCAGCCTTGAGGGGTTGCTAGGTCAATCCATGTATCTTCCTTCTCACAAAATTCACAGTTCGTTTGTCTTTGTCGCTCAAGTTCTTGTACGGTACGGGGATGAAGAAAGCATGGCGCCCGTGTTCTCCGTTCCAAGTGTAATAAGCTAGTTCTCTGACGTGAAATGTCTTGTTGAGAAAGAAACCTTCTAAATCCAAAATGAAGCAGAGTTCATCCTGTAACACCTCCATGTTTAAAAATGAATGAATGTTCACTTGCAAATGGGTCTTTATGAGATAGTTTGACCAATCAAAGTTTGCCACGTCACTTTACTCGTCCCAGATCCAATTCCCTTCAGAGGAGCCTACCAACCCCCATCGTCGCCTTTCCATGACATCATTGATCAATCCTCCATTCCTCTTCTTTTCCTGCTGATACACGCGTTCTCGTTCCCGTTCTTCAAGAGTTCCATTTCTCATTTTCGCTGCATACTGACGTTCCCTCTCTTGCCGTTCAGCATACTTTCTCTTTCTTTTTTCCTCTCTTTCTTGAATTTCGGCCTTCTTCCTCTCGAAGTCTCTTTGCTGGGGTATGAACAACTCATGGGGTCGTGGATACCCTTCTTGGATGTTATCCCCTTCCATCCAAGCTTTGGCTTTGCCTCGGGGTTCTTGATCCACCCATTGGAAGAAATCGCACCAACGTTTGGGACATTTTAGGTATAATCTCCCTGGATTCTTCTCTGACTGAGACAAGGACATGATCAACGGACGATGACCGTAACACTTTATGATGTGTCCAGGTTTGGCCAGGTAGAAGTTGTGGAGTTGATGTTTGGCCGACTCTAAGTAATTCTCTACATTGTCTACAGCGCAGCTGACAAAACAATTTTGGACGGGGCACTTGTAGTACTCCCAATGGCCGTACTGAGTGTTGGTCTCTTTCTTTTGTAAAGTATCGTCCGGATGCACAAGGCAAGAGTACAGGATCTCCGTGTTCCCTCGGATCGGTGGTGACGGATTTCTGAAGGTTTCTGTAGAAGTTTGAGCAGTACTAGAAGGGTCTTGTTTCCATTGTTGTGCGAGTCCATCCAAAAAGACTTCAGGGTCAAAGATTTCCCCTTCCTCTAGGACTTGCACTTCCACTATTTCCCCATTCTCTACAACAGGCGGAACTTCGTGAAACGTCTTTTCAATGTCTATGGAGTGAAAGGAGAAAAAAATAAAATGTCATAACCCTAAAAGCGTGTTCTCTCTAAGCATGGTTTTGAGTATGTGAGTCACTATGCGCACACGTCTGGGTTTGAGTTCTTGTCGTCTCCAATAATGTCGTCGTTTTTGCTCCTTCTTTTGTTCTCTTGGTTTCAGTGGAAAAGGTGTGTTTCGTTTTGCACAATCTTCCTCCAAAGTTAAATCCAAGAAATGTGTTTTTTTTTCGACAGATTCCCATTTGTGTAAACGTTTCTGACTTCCACTCTGAATAGGAAGGACACATTCCTTGATGACGAAGAAGATTGTTTCTTTAAAATACCCTTTAAGGGTGTGTCTTTCTTTAACCATTTATCCAAAGTGCGTTGACTCGTACCTTCGGGTTCCTGCTTGATCTTCTTGGTCTTTGGTTTCTTTTCTGCTTTCTCTTTCTTGACTACCCTCTTTCTCTTTTTGGTGGAAATCGGATAAGTAGTTGGTGAATATGGATTGTAAGAGTAATCTATCATGGCGTCTTCTTCTTTCTCTTGTTTTGGTAAGCACACACTTCCTTCACTCAACATGTAGCGAGTAGGAGATTCGTCTTCCATGTTTCTGGCAAGCTCGACTGACATAAGTTGTTCTGGCACTACTCTCAACTTGCGAATGATGTCAAATGAGGGGTGAACGACTTTTACCAGTGAGACAAACCAATCAGCGAATGCCACGTATCATGAGGTGATTTCCAATCTGACCAATCACATCACCTCATCGGACCATATTAGGAAGGGTGGCGTGATCCGACCTTTGACTTTCACGTCATGAGGGTGTGCGGTGTGATCTGTGCTCTGACTTTCACGTGATTCAGTACTTTTACCTTTGACGTCATTTGCAGATCTGACCAATCACAACACTTCTGAAGTGTATAAAAAGTTACTGCTGTGGTTTCTCATTAACTGATCATTATCCAGACTAACCAGTCCCAAAAACTGGTTTCTTCACAATGCCATATTGAACTCGCCTGGACTTGCCCCATTGTTTTGATTGTTTTAAACACTAACTTTGAACACGGATTGGTTATTTCAGAATCTATTATGTTTTCAAAATAAAAGCGCGCTTCCATTCAGTCAAGTCATTCTTGTCACAAACTCGAGTAAATAATATTTTTGAGCGGATAGCTTCCAAACATGCAAGTCGAATCTAGACATCTAGACCTATGTTAACCGTGGACGAAGTTGAGCGAAGCCAACGCAAGAAAGTAGCCACGATCATCGGTCATGCTTTCCAACTTACCTATGCCGCGTTTTATGACAAGCTCATTCATCAAAAGAGAGTAAATCGATGCTATGGCTGCGCTATTCATCACCCAAGCCAAAGGGAACACTCTGCCTGATGATGGATAATGAAGACGCGTGGTACTATTATCATGATGAAACCTGTGAGCAAATAGATCTTGATATCGTGACGAAGACCGTGAAAAGTGTTTGCAACAATCTGGGGTTGAAGCTTGGCCAGACATGGGAAAGATGTTGGATTGACAAGAAGGACGTGAAAAAGCTTCGAGGATGAATGAGGAGTTTTACATCACCTTGCCTAGTCACAGCAACCGCGCAGAGTTTCCACAGAACCAAAGCAATCATTTCAAGATTCGATTACCCCACCCCATCAGGCTGCAAGGGTCGAGTTGGAAAGTGGGATTGATTAGCATCTCGTTACCAGAAGTGAAAGTGTTGTTGGTCAACGGTAACGACATCCTGTTTACCATGGACTGGATCATGAAATACCCTTCTGGTGCGTTAAAGTTTGGTAGCGCTCACTATGACCCTAACGATCTCCGAACCGTGGTTGAGTATATTGATGGTGTTGGTTTCATGAAAAGTATGGTGACGTTTTTCGAGCAGCGGCGCATCTTGAATTACCAGGGACCCCATCTCGGTAGCAGCTATACAGCATCCGATGGAAAGAGAATGTACGTGAAATTTCGTTGGGATGGAGACGATCTGCTGACGGATAACAAAGCGACACACGTACACTCCAGTGACTCACCAGCATTGAAGATCAATAAGATGTTGGCCTTAAAGACGGGATGGTTGAAGGAGAGAAGCCCTGAAAATTATGACTTAGGACCCAATTTACGTCAAGAGTTTTTTACAGACACGGTATCCAACTTAGAAACGATGACACACGATCTGAACTCAGACCTCAGTCGAAGTTTCTTTGAGATTGAGTTGGCACTCAAACTGGCGAATGGTGATAACGTTGTGGAGGCCACGAGACTCTGGCCCACGAGCAATTTGGCCCACACTTTGTTCAAACAGATCAGTGTGAGACTCAATGGTACCTTGATCAGTCCTCAGACCGACACCTATCATTACAAAGCATACCTGGAAACATTGCTCAACTACAACAGAGATGATGGAGAAACCGTGCTAAAACCTCAAGGTTGGTACAATGCCCTGGACTTTCCGGCACAATTGACTGTGCACAACACAAACACGCAAGGAGATGGGCATGAGGCTTTCCAAGCATTGTCCTCCAACCAACAAACTTCAGTGCAACTCATGAAAGCAGAACAAGGCAATTACACGGATGGAAAACGACACGTGCTAAGGTTCACACCCCACATCGAGGTGTTCCACTTAAACAAATTGCTGGTACCTGGTGTGCAGATTGGAATCCAGATGTACTTCAATTCTCCCAATTTGTTCTTGAATGGTGTGAACGTAGCTGGAAGATTGAAACACGAAGAGGTGAAAGTGAGAATGCACCTGTGTCGAGC
Organism: Orbicella franksi; assembly: GCF_964199315.1. Taxonomy (NCBI): domain Eukaryota; kingdom Metazoa; phylum Cnidaria; class Anthozoa; order Scleractinia; family Merulinidae; genus Orbicella; species Orbicella franksi. Next base: position 11,520,488 of record NC_138145.1, on the reverse strand, counting down.
AAGGCTCAACCTCAGTCTCTACCGAGAGTTGATGACGAAAATGAACGTCAACAGAACCATAGTGGCTTACCCGACCGTAAGAAGTGAGATTAGGACCTTCAACATGCAAGGGAACCAGCAAAGATACGAGTGCAACAATTTATTTCAAGGCAGAATTCCTAACAGAGTCATCGTTGGACTCGTGCTTTCAGAAGCCTTCAATGGTACTGTGGCACGTGACCCATTCTGTTTTCAAAAGTTTGGTGTGAGTAACATCAGGCAACTGGTCAGAGGAGAAGAGTACCCTTACGAGACCCTGGAACTAGTGCACAACGACGGTACCCAAGTTCAGAGAGGTTACTATCGGTTCTTACAAGCCACAGGATGTTTGTGCAAACATCAAGGTAACATGGTCAGAAGCGAAGACTGGGGTCAAGGCAAGAATCGCACACTGTTTGTATTTGACAATGCAGCCAACGGAAGTTTGGAAAGTCCGGTGTTGACCCCCAAGCAGTCAGGAGAGTTATTCGGTGTCCCACCAGGTAACAACTCACAGTCATCTTGCACGGAGAATTTGAGAACCTCTTGGAAATAGACAAGAACAAAGCCGTGTTGTACGACATTTACCAACGCTAATGGAGAAAGTACCCCTGAATAACGTACAACTGAATCATTTGGCGACAGCGGATGCCATCTTGAAACCCTACTTTTACGGGACGGTGGCTTGCGATCGATTACCACGTCGACCGATCAAGAAAGAACCTCGTGGGTACATTGTAAACACAGATCCACATGATAGACCGGGCCGACACTGGCTGGCGCTTTGGACCCATAGTGGGAATGTGTGCGAGGTGCTGGACAGCTACGCCCTGCCTTTGGAGTCTTACGGGACAACAGAGCCCCTGCAAGACTGGTTAGAAAGTCAATGGAAATATGTGATTTACAATGGACAGTCTCTGCAATCGATTTACAGTAAAAGTTCTGGTGATTATGTCTTGTTCTATTTAAAAGACAGAGCGAGAGGTCAAAGTATGAACGAGTTCTTGAGGCGTTTCTCGAAACATGATTATGTAGACAATGATCACAAAGTAGGCCAGATGTTAAAGAAGTTGGTCGAGAAAGAGTTAGAATGGGATAAAGTGTGTAAAGTGAAACATCACCAAGACACTTCTCGTTGCGGTGTTAGACATTTAGTGTAATGATTGTTGGTTTGACATTAAAATACGATTGAAAACGTGTTCTGTGTGATGATCTTGTAGTACGATGGTTAGTATTCTCGACTGTCACTTGATTCCTCGCAGGGTCAATTTTTCCATGTGGTAACAAAAGCTGCATGCCCATGCCCCTTTGGTCATTTGGACTCATGGAACGACGCAAGGCTTTTCGATTTCATACCCCTTCCAGTCTGTTGGTGGTGGATCCTTCAGGGTGTGGCAAGACGGTGTTCACCACCAAACTTTTACTGAACAACCTCGATTTGTTTCATACCCCACCCTCCCAAATACATTATTGCTACGGGGTGTGGCAAGACGGGTTTCAACCCATGAAAAAACAGAGGATCAAGTTTCACGAAGGCGTTCCTGACACAGATCAGTTGAAAACGTGGTTCCCTCAAGGCGGATTACTCGTACTGGACGATCTAATGGCTGAAGGAGGAAACGATAAACGGGTGTTAGATCTGTTCACCAAACATTCTCACCATCAGAACGTCACAGTGCTCTACTTGTGCCAAGACATGTTTCCGCCAGGGAAATATGCCAAGAGTATTTCCAGAAACGCCCACTACATCGTTGCCTTCAAGAATCCACGAGATCAATTAGGCATGAGAAATTTATTGTTACAGGCGTTTCCCACTCAATGGCAAGTTTTACAAGACACGTTTCAACGTTTCACAGAACGTCCGTTCGGATACATGGTCTTGGATTTACATCCTGGCAGTTTGGACGATCAAAGGATTCTCAGCCACCTTTTAAAGGACGAAGGATGTATGCGATGTCACAAATTCATCGAGACATCGTGATGAGTCCTTCCCAAGATTCAATCACTGCCGCATCTCTAATGAACGGATTCAAGAAAAGCGCCCAGTTGGTAAACAAAGATTTGCTGTACCGATTGGATGGGTTGTTTTCCTTTTACCACCGTCAGTGGTGGTGTCATCGCCAGATGTTTTACCACTTTAAGTGGTGCCACGGTTGTTTGAACGCTTTGACATTGATCATCGTGGCAGCAGGCATCGTCGTAAGATCCGTCTTGGAAAATAGTCTCCTGATTGCCTGTTTATCCGCCGCTGGAACTGTGATTAAGGGGTGGAACGACTTCAAAAAGTTTTCGTTCAAAATCGACATGTGTCGCTTTGCCTACACCACTTACGACAAAGCTTTGATCGAATTGAGAACCTACGTGCGAGGACTTCCGATGGAGGAGTTTGACGGATTCTTGATCAAGATGCAAACCTTGGATGACACAATCACTGATTTCACGCCCCCTGTATCTGACAAGGGCGTGCAAGAGTACGAACAACGATTTCGCTACGACCACGTCGATAAGAGCGGGAGGACTGACGTATGAGTGGTAGTATTTGTCATGAAGAGCAAACGAACAGCTCGTAGAAAACCAAGGAGACGAAGGAAGATACAAAAGGGGGGATTGTTACCATTGGCAGCTCTCATTCCAGCTTTAGTAGCAGCAGGCAAGGCGGCGGCTCTAGGAGGAATCTCTGGTGCAGCTGGTTACGGTGTGAAAAAAGGTTTGGAAGCTGCTTCGCGTAAACGTCGACGATGAAAAATAAAGACCAAGAAAAGAAGTAAACAGCGAGGTGGAGCACTGGCACGACGTAAACATCGATTGGTAGACAAGATCGCCGAAGGAGCCAGTATGTTCTTATTGGGACCCTCACCTACCTTTGCTACGCTGGCATTGAAATTAGCGGGTCAGGCAGCAAAAGGAATCAGAGACAATGTGAATCACTATAACAAGAGACAACGTGGTGGTGCACTGTTTACTGTTCTCAAGAATGCAGCCAAGATCGGGTACAAGCTCGGAAAGGACAAACGGTATAAGAGAATGGGTGTAAAGGGTGTCACAGGCAGTTACAACAGACGTCCTGCATCTTGGGAAGTATGATTCGATTACGCAGACAACGCCCTTTCTTGGAGGCTATTCTCAAAGAGGCTAATCGGAACAGGAGACAGGAGATGTTAGAACATGCTAATGCAGATCAAATCAACGCCGTGAGCGAAATGGTTCTCAATCTACTACGAAACAGAATTCCCGTTCACCCAATCACTATGGCGAAACCGCATCGCTATAAGACAACGCTACGCGAGGTGGGGAAACGCAGAAACTCAGTCAAGAGGCGAAGAAAACATCTCAAAGAACAAAAAGGTAGCGGATTCTGGCAAGGTTTGAACGGCGTGTTCCAAGCATGTCGATGTTAAACACCCGAGATGCCCACGGTTATCCACTGCAAGGTTACGACTTCGTCCCCAAACCCAAAGACACCTTGAGCGAATTGGTCAAGTTATTACAACAAGCCAACGAAAGAGTGGAACAATTGAAAGACAATGTGCAGTACTGGAAGAGGAGGTACGAAAACCTCAATCAAGATTATTTAGCTTTTACGTTTGAGGACTTGTGTGAAAGGTGTCATACTATCAGAGACACCACAGCACCCGGAGATACTATTACTCTGTGTACGAATTGCAGTCGAGATAAAGACGCAACAGCCCATTTGACGCTCAAACTCGAGAAGAAAGAGACTGAACTCCGTTACTGGCAAGACAGCTACGAAACGCTACTCCAACAACATTTCGAGGATGACAGAAGAAGTCATGATGGTACCCACGAAAGAGTTTGACCAATTGGTTCAGTATTACAAAGGAGAAATCACCGACAATGCCTTGTTGAACAAAGCGGGACGTTTGGTCGCCGAAAGTCACGTGATACTCCACGATAAATCGATTCCAGATTCGATTGCCATCAAGAAAATTAAACCTCTAGCTTGTCAAAGAGGTCGTTTAACCAAACGTATCAGACATATTGGTCCTTTGTCGAGCAATAGTGCTGATGTCGGCGAAGAGGAAGATGAGGAGGAAGGAGCCCTGGATCAAGGAAGAAGCTACACCGTCTACGTCAGGTGTTAAAAAGAGGCCACCCGCTTCTAAAACACCCATTCCTCCGCCTGACTCGGAACTGGGAACGCTCCTAAGAAAAGCTGACATTCTCCTGGGTAAAGACAAGCGCAAAGGCAAGGGCAAACGTAAAAACGAGGCCGAACGTTTAAAACCTACAAGTGGTTGGGAAGACTGGGCCAAAGGAAAGAAACTGAGAAGAAATCTAAAACATGATTATGACTCGTACTAGCAAGACCCGACGTAGTACATGCATCAACACCCGACGACTTATTAAGCAACGCGGGAGTGGTGTCGACATTCAGAAATGGCTGGGCAAGACAGGAATCGAATTTCACTGGCCTGGGTACCAGTACATGGGACCTGGGACCAAATTGGCCAAGAGACTGAAACGAGGCGATCCAGGTATCAATCGTTTGGACAAGATCGCTAAACAACACGATATCGATTACAGTCACGCTAAGAATATGCAAGACAAGTGGAAAGCGGATACAAAGATGATCAAGGCCATCGATAAGTTACCCGGAGGCAAAACAATGACGGAAAGGATTGTGAAGAGAATCATGCAGGCTAAGAAAAAGTTAAAGTTGTAATCAATTTCTCCCTTTGGAGTTCGTGTTATTCTATAAACGTTATAAAGACTCAGACGCGTTGTGTTGATGCTTTGTTTTGTTTTTGTTTTGCTTTGATGCGTTAATGAAGAAAACACTTTTAGTCCGAATTAAATTTTGTTACCTGAAAATGTCCTTAGGTCTATGGCTATCGTTTTACAAAATATGTGGTTTTACCATGGGAGTACAAGCTTTAAGTTAAAGCGATAACATCAATTGTTAAGAGACAATTATTTTGAGTGTTTACGTACGTAAAACGAAAAGTATTTTCAACTTCAATTAACTTTAGTCCCTGTGTGGTTTGATTTTTTTGCTTTCTACAAAAAACAAAGAGGTGCTAATTTTTTTCATGCAAATTCAGCATTTCCAAGTTTCTTGCTTGGAGTTAAACAATGTCATATAAGAGTCAAGCGTCGCGCATCGCATCACTCTGCATCTTTGTATGTGTATAGAGCGCCTTTTTATATAATGGCCATCAAATTTGAAAACGATTACGCCATGCTCTCTCAAGAACGTGCGGAGCATATCAACAAAAGGTACGTGGATTTGGACAAGGAACTCGGAGACTCCAAATTCCTGCGGTCCTTTAATCTCACGTCAACTCTGGCCTTTCTAACGCGGAAAACTTTCCTCGATAGTGACGATTACGAAATCATCGAGGAAGGCTACAAGGTAGGTCATGGGTACTGTTACATGTACGTCTTCAAAATGAAGAAAGTGATCGGAGTCGGTCCGTGGGGTTTTCCTACGAACGAGATTTGCGTGTACTTCTCTTGGAAGGAGGCGTACGGAGATAAATTCCGCATCATTACGGCGTATCCATTCTCCCGTACGTATAACGTCCTCTTGAAGCGGAGAAAGCTAGGTATGCCAGCCTTCTAAAATCCTACATACTTTATGTTCGTAAAAACCAAATTTATTTTGATACAACTTTGCATGTTAGGATGACTTTGAACAATAGGCCTGTATTTTTTAGCTGATGCTTCGATGGTCTAGTGGTTAAGAGGTTGGGCTGTGGTCCCAGAGGTCCTGGTTCGAATCCTGGTTGAGGGAATTAATTTTATTTATTTTTATTTATTTATTTATTTTTTATTTATTTATTTATTTATTTTTATTTATTTATTTATTTTTATTTTTCTTGTAAATAGTTTTACCCCTAGCGAACTGGCGCGTCTTTGGACGGGTCGCTTAGCCCGCGGGACAAGGTTCGATTAGGGAAGGGTCGGGACTTTGTGTTTTTGTACATAGTTTTTGGTAGATAGTTCCCGGCCACAAAGAGTCGAGGTGGCGCCTCGATGATACCCAACCCGGGAGTGTCGATCGGTCCGGGATTTCCTCCACGAGCTGGGGTAACCAACCCTCGGGGAGTGCCCCACTTATCGACACGCTCGGGGTTTAGTGCTCTCCTTAAGAGAGGGGGACTGGGGAAGCCACTGTTTTTAATTCATTCTGATTTCTTTCCTCTGATTGGATACCGGTGATGTCATTGTCCCATGATACTTTGCACCACCCCTATATAGGCTAGACTCGGACCCAAGTCTCTCAGTCTTCATCATGGCCACTTGTCGGACGGACCTCTGTCGTTTAGGACCACAGGACACTGTAAGTATCGATTTTCAAGTTGCATGACATTTTTTGCGTGACCCTGGCGTGATTTGTGTCGCCATGGAAATCCGTGAGACCGATCCCAGTCCTCCGTCGAGGCTGGTGGGCTGTTTTCCAACATGGCCAACTTTCGTGGGCGCCGCCATCTTGACTTCTTAATTCGGCTCCTGATTGGCTGAAATTTGTGGCGGCCATCTTGGATTTGGAAAACAATAGCATCCATTGTTCTCCAAACAAAAGCCTATTGTGTTTCTCGGCTCCTGATTGGTCACCGCTCATATGAGCGTCTATTACTACCTGGGTAAGCTCAGCATGGACTGTTGTTTATTGATTTTCAAGGAAATGAAATGGAATGTGCAGGTTAATATGTTTCGAGGCAAACCCCAGAGCGAGACCACACTTGTGTAAGACTCAAGGGTTTCAGCATCTTTTAAAAGCCTTTGGTGGACTCGCGCATTTTCTTGGTATGTCTATTGCTTTTTTTCTGAAAATTAATATTCTAAAGGACGTTTTACTAATTGTATTTCCAACTACAAAACCAGACTTGGTTACTGAGATTTATACAGAAAATAATCTATGTTCACTTACAGAAACACATTCCATACTGTATTATGTCGTTCAGTCAGCAAAATATTGTTTTTCTTTTACCTCAATCAGTGATTGCGTTTTGGAATTTTGCTCGATCGTTGCCTATTTTATTGCGATTTCACGGTCTGTGGATATTCAAATGTAAAGTAGAACCTTTGTGTGGCTCGTAGTACTTTGCGTGTGAGAACGTTCAGTTCTGAGTAACATAGAACGCGGGTAAGTAGTTTAGATTGAAATTCTTGTTTTTCGACTGTATTCTGCAAGGCGCTTTACAAAGCAGTTAAACATCCTATATTTTTTCTAAACAAAAACACTTAAAATGCTTATCGATGTTTAGTATTTGACAACTTTGACGCATTGTCTATATTTGCGGAAGCGGAGCGTGAAGAAATTATCTCAATACTTTTCTTTCTGTATGTCACGGTTCTATTGCATTTGCCACACAAATTACGAAATGTAGCTATTTTGGTCTTTTCATTCATAGTGTTGTTTTCTACAAAATCGAGCGGTTTATTTTTGCTTTTAAAATAAGACGTAGTTTATAATATAAAGCTGAGCAAACAGAGCTGCTACAAACTGGATTATGCTTGCTGAGTGCTGTGCCACTTCAGTGCTGAATTTATAAAACGTAAGTTTACTTTTACTTAACAATCTGATTTACCCACGTCGTCTCTGTTTGCCTTATTTTCTTTGCACAAATTTTCATACCGACTGAAATTCAAAACTGCTCGTAATTATTAGAATCTAGCCCGACACTGTTTCTATGAGCAGTGCATGTGACTATTCGGTGTTCAAGTTAGGAACCAACACATTTCTGGCGTTAATAAATTTCGCGGTTGTACGATCGGCTAGTCATTGCTTTATATGTTCGCTCCTTGTGGTTATGACTGTTACGCTCTAGTACAATTGAGAACGCGTATCCAACGCTATCGCCGTCTCCTCTCGCTTCAAGGCGTTGAAAATTTGCGAAAATGTCAAGCGCTAAATAATTTTGCAGCTGTTCAAAGCCGTTTTGCGTAGACGAATATTCGCTAGTCCTCCTTCGTCCTCTTCAGTTATTTCGTTGTAAAAATTGTTTACACGGTATCAACATGCAAGAAATGTTGGTGGAAAGATAAGGGAGCCTAGCTTAATCGGCATGAATCTAAATTTTGGAAACCATTTTAACTAGACATCTACGAGGAAGGGTTTTATCCAAGTCAAATTTTTAGTGCCAGCTGACTTTAATTTCAGTCAGGGGGTTTTACTGAGGTAGTTTTAGAAAACACTATCTTTTGCGCAAAATTACAGTCTGCTCGACAAAGTAAATTACTTCGTGAAGATTTTGATAGTGACTGGTTAACGCTATTTAGCCACGCAGTTTAATCCTGTGTTATTTCTCTAAATGATTTAATTTTTTGGTTCGGTGAATTGAATTGAATTGTGTACATTACTTAAAAAGAAAGAAGATGAGAATTATTTGTGAAAGTGTCCACATTGGGTACATCATTTTCTCTGTAATGTACGCGGAAGTTTATTTTTCTTACAGTATATTACCATGAAAATGCGAGAAGATAAGAAATGAAATTCCCTTTTCAAATGCAAGATACTGAAGTCATATTTATGAATTTTCATACATAGAAATAAGAATTTAATGACGTTTTCTTGAGCCTATTTGGGGCAATTCCAGATTTCACTGACGATTTGAGAGAAATAGAGCTAGCAGTTATTACGGTTTGGAATAACGGTTTGATCAAACGGACTGAGAAAATTCATTAGCAAGCCAGAACCAAAACGGAATTGTCCAAAGATTGGTTTTATAGTCGCGAGGTTAATTCGCTTTTCTTCTTCCGCACCAGCTGCAAGGCTGCATAGTTTTTTTAAGAAAAATATCCAATCCCGGCTCGCCGCAATTTGTAAACAGGACGCTGTCTGCGTGGAAAATGAACAGTAGTTGGCTTCAGGGAAGAAACACATAGATACAAAACAATTTGTTCGCACGACAAATTAAAATTCTTTCACTGGTGGTCGACGTCAATGGCACTTGCCCCTAGTTCACGCAGCGCGTTTAATTCTAAATTAAGGTCTTTCGTTCATTAAACTGAATCGAGAATTTCCTGAATACTGAATCCTGAATCCAGCGACGCAGAACCATTAAAAATGAGCGGCGAATCAGTGGAAACCGAAATATTTAAAAGAAAGCGACTTTGAATAGAGTTAACGAAAAGCTCTGCTCCTGGCTCTGCTACTAATCTGAAGCTTTACGTTTATCTTGTATAAATGTTTCATTTTTTGTCATTTGAAGAGCGGCTTCAGTTAAACATAAATGTTTTCATTGGTGTTTTTCCCCTTTTATATTTTAATTTCGGCAAGTTGTGCTTAGTCTCTTTCTTGTGAATGAAGAAAATCAGTTTTGAAAAGAGCCATTATCCACCTCGGCCGAGAAGCAATTCGGTTCTTAGACGAATTTGAGAGCGCAGGCAAACGTTCTGAGTCGGATTTGCGTATTCCCAAGTACTTTATCAGAGCAACAATTAGAGACGAAGGCATTTTGACTTATGCTTGGAGACAGACGGAAGGTTGGCAGTGCTTCATGGCCCAAAGTGATTGTGGGACACATTTGTTCTCCAGAGCCGGTCACCACTTCCCTTCTATATGAATGAATTCCATTTGTCAGCCAATTTGCTCGGCAAATCATTTGGTCACGTGCGTTAATCTTTAAATACATAAAAAATGAAAATTATTGTCAGCCACATTCAAGGAGATTTCTTAAAGCACGTCCTTTATTAAGTTTGATGTTCTCCACGGTTTGCGCAAATCCGCAAATTGTTTATTTTGAAGTTGAACTCTAATTATAATTCTAATTTGAATGTTTGGTATCTGCGAAAAATTAGTTATTGTGCTATACATTGTTTTTGCACAAACTAGATATAGCTTTCAAAGATCACGTTTTCATCAGATCTATATATCGATAAATGCTTGCAGTACTCTAGACTTATGTTAATTTGGACGAACATCTAAGGATAGTTTAACGCCTCTCTCGGTGAGTGGTAAAACGTATTTTCGTGATTCGTAAATGATGTTATTTTTTCTCGTGTAAAGTGAAATGGCTAGTTTTTGTGATTCTTTTTTTCTCGTGGGTCGTGATTTCATTAGTACTGTATAAACCATGATTTTTCAGAGTAATTTTCTGTGAAATAAAAAATAATCCGCTCGGTCCTTCAGCATTAGGCTTCAGTGGAACGCAGTTTTTTTTTGTTTTTTTTTTTGTTTTTTTTCTGCTGCTAGTGGAAAAAAGAAGTGGAGAAGTGATGAAGATGTCGAACAAGGCTGTTCTTTGGACATTAGAGGAGCTCAGTCACGGTATTTTGGCTATGTGTAAAATTACATTTAAATCGACTGAGACCTGAAAATAGTAGTTTACTAAGGTAAAAAAACACCAAGGAGATAATAATAATAAGTCATAGAGGAACAAGGATGGTTGAGGATGGAGAAGATTAACACGGATTACAAACGACGAACTTGAGAAATTTAGGCTAACTTTTTCAAAATACGCATCCTTTAAGTATCAAGATCTCTTTAATTTTGCAAGTTCGGACAAAAATGTCTCCTCTTTTATCGTGATACGTGTAATCCGTGAGGTTTGAAAGGACTTCATTTTCCGTGAAACGTGATCAAGAGCATCCTATCCTACCCTGGTCTCTCTAAGCTGCCGGACGTATACTGACATCACAGCTTGACAGCAAAGTCTTATTGACTTGTTAACGACAGGAATTCTCGACTTTATTCTCCGTACAAGCCTCGTTTTATTGCAGATGTAAACACCGCCAAACTTAAATAATTTAGGAATTTGTGATCTTCCACAAGGCCGCCTTCCGTTTTGCCTTTCTAAACTCATTACCAGAGAAAAATAATTAGCATTTCCAAGCACGCAAAAGAACGCGCCTTGCCTAGACGCTCTCAAAATGAACTCATACTTTGAGTCTATTAAACAGTCTGTAAAGATAAGTTGGAGATATTTGATCTCTATAGTGGGCAAAGCTTCATAAATCTTTGTCGCTTCTTGTTGATAGCATCGATTTAATAAGATTCGCTTGATGTTGTTGGTTGATGTGACTGTCTCCCTCATTTCTATCTTTACTTTGTTCTGTACACAATGCAAGCATTGTAGTGAAACTTACACGGACAATGCATACAGCAGTCGAGCTAATATAGTTGCAATTATGCGTTAACTTAAGGTTTATTCGATGAATGTGCGTGGGGTCGACACTGAATTTTGCCCCGTTGAAACAAAATGTATGCAGGGTATAAAGAGCTGCCAAAAAAACGAGACATTTTTTCCCGATAGAAGACTTACTAATTTAGCTACAGGATTGCTTGAAAGAAAGTCCATTATACATATATGAAGAATTGAAAATAACAGAAAGCAGTTTTTTTGTTGCGACAGAAATGCGACAAAACAGGAACATCAAAGACTCAAATCAAGTTATCAAGCCATGATTAAATTTCCCCAGTTACTGTCAACATCATGTTATCTTGACATGAAAAGAGCAACGTCAGAAAAACTCAGAGTGCTATTTTGTCGATATCGGTAGTCGAACACCTCTTCCATTACTAAGTGGATTAATAGTTTCAAGAAAATGTGCTCTTTCCAAAACACCGTGCAAAAACAACTGATTACAAGTGACCACCGCCCACCTGTGTTTTGCAGATGATTTTCGAGAGAGTGAACTAGTTGTTTGTATTTTATAAAGACTCTGAAAAATCGTTTATCGAAAATTATAGTCCGCTTAGGCCGGAGAATTTGTTTTCTTCGCTGTCACTATTTGTATTTAGAAGATGAGATTTTATTTTTATATTGTGTTTCTCAAAACAAAATCCCATTTGCGGAGGTCTTTTAGCTATAGATAAATTGAAATACTAAAACTAAAATTAAATCTGTTTTCTTTAATATTCAAATGAATGGACTCGTCAGGAAATAAGTGGCAAACAATAATTTTTAATTCACCAGTTAAAATAGAGGCGGGTCCGCGGTGTAAAAGATCATAAATCGTTACTAGTAGTAATCCTTAAAATTTTTTTTTTTTTTCATGTTTTGATTTTCTTCCGTGTTCCCCTCCAGCTATTGTTTAGCTTAAAATCTCATTGATAATCAACAATGCAACGGAATAATTAGGAAACCTCTTTAAGCTGTGAAATTGCCGAAATTCAAAATGAATTCGGCGTCACTACCATGTTGTTTTGACTTCGCAGCAGTGTTCGTTTCTCGCAAAACACGAAACTGAAGAAGCTACGCAACGCTGTTAAGAGTATCACACAGGGAAAATACAACAGAATCAGACAGATTTATTGACTATGGAACCTCGCTTGGCTGAAAAAAAATATATATCTATATATATTCTGTCCATTTGTTTATCTGGTTTTGGGACATTCGATGAACTTGGCTTTTTGAGAAGAAAGAAAACTTATCAACAGATAACCTTTTTAGTTTTACTAAGTAATTAGAGATGTCGATAGAGCATGGAATTTATCTTGCATTTAATCGTTTCTTTAGTCGAGACCTTCCCATAAGCAAATTAACTCGGGAAAACGTTAAGTTTGTACAAGACAATTTCTTTGATCATTCTAGAATTCAATTAAGATCACTTGCTGAGCAAGCCCTCTAGCACTCTTCATGAAATTTCATTCTTCCAAATCTTCCCAAATCTTGCAACTGTAAGTTGATCAAGAAATTAAAGTTCTTTTAAATAAATCGTTATGGGCCTATTTTTGACATAGAACACGAATTGCTTTGTTTTGCATAGAATGAAATAGAGGAAATGAAACAAAATTGGCTGAAAAAACCGACATTTTTCTAATATATAGATATATATATGTAAATCATCTAGATGGCTCTAGTTCATCCGTTGAAATGCGTGCAAGAGTGCTCTACGTGGTGGCTTCTTTTCTCATTTTCAGTTTACATCCCTGGTGTTATGTCTGATGTCTGTAGAAAGATTTCATCTTTGAGGTAGCACACTTAATATTAGCCGAAAATTGGCGTCTCACAAAAGCACTTGTTATCAGTATATCTATAAATGGCATTTCCGTCTTCCCAGCATTTTTATTTATTCCTGGCTTTGACAGAACGATAGAACAAATTAGTTTCTGTTACTGATGTTATCTGCTAGCAGTCATACCACACAATGATATACAACTTCCCTGGAAATTAATAAATAGTTCAAAATTCACTCTGGTAATATTGACGACTTATCGGTATTCATGTATGTGTCTCTGAGAGATTAAAGCCAGAATCAGAATTGTGTTTGTTTACCACAGACTCAAGGGTACCAATGACTAGAAAATACCATTATCCAACGGAAAAAATTATACAGCTAATTTTTAAAACGCCCACGTGAAGCAATTGCAACTTTAATTTTTAAATTCGTAATAAATTCTCGTAACGGCAGATCTGAAGTTGAGTCTTTAAAGAGCAGAATACAAAGTTGGGTCTGAAAATACATCTAGTATTACCCAGAAGAAAGGAACTTCACTCTTACACTACGCATGCCTGACCTAAACGTTTTTTGTTTTTTTAAATAAACCTTTTCTTTGAGAATACCGCTTTTAATGAAGTGCTTTTTATTTTTTTCATTTTCAGCTCAATTAAGAGAGAATATCTCAAAGGCTGTGGATTAAACTTATGATTAGTCTTGACAAGCACTTTTAAGTAGATTCTGTTAACTTTCCGACAGCACTTGGCAAACGGGCGCCTTGTTTGTCGTACAAATCACAACAGACTCCGGTCCAAGGATCTGTGAAACTTCCTGCACTACAAGCCTAGAAAAACTGGGACAGCGTAGAATAACTGCCGCTTAAAGAAATCAACTGGGAAAAGTGCCAGTGTTAGTGTATGCTTTTTCAAAGCTTGCCACGGTAAACTTTCTGTGACCAGCCTCCGATTCAAAAGATGAACAACACTTCCGTACCACAAGTAACCCCAAGCGCCACAGTTACTTCTTTCTCATTCTGGCCAAACTTCCTGTATCCAGTCGCGACGTGTCACATACTAATCGTAGTTGTGGCAATCATTGGAAACCTCTTGGTCTGTTGCGCTATTCTCGTCAACAAGAACCTTCGCAATAATCCAACAAACCTCTTTATTTTCTCGTTGGCGTTCTCCGATCTTCTCACCGTGATTATCGTTGTGCCGTTTGACATTGAGGGACTTTTTCTTCAATGGCATTGGAAGCACGGAGAAATAATGTGCAAGGCCTGGATCACGGTGTACCTCATCACTGTACCCACCTCGATTTTGACCCTTTTGGCCATCAGCGTTGATCGTTACAAGAGTCTCAGTGATCCTCTGAATCGCTTCCGCCGTTCCAGATTCATGACTCGGAAAAGGGCTTTGATTATCAGCCTCGTCATCTGGTTATACAGTTTGCTGTTCGCTTTACTTCCCATCATGGGCTGGCGAACAGAAGAGAGGTTCGTCTACAATAGCGTCTGTTATTTCCCTTTTCCCTTGGAGTACATGACGCTCAGTTCTTCTCTAAATTTTATTTTACCTTTGCTGATAACCTGTGCCATATATATCAAGATTTATCTCATCGCTCGCAAGCAACACAACTTTGGCGGAGCTGAGAGCCGAAAACTACGTTCGACAGAAGAAAAAAAGGTTTATTCCAAAAACGTCCGAGCGGCCAAGACCATCTCCATCTTTGTGGGGGTTTTCTTCTGCTGTTGGGTTCCATACTCCTCGATCAGTATGGTCACCACTCTATGTAAGACGTGTGCAAACCACATTCCGAATGAAGTGCGTATTGTGCTGCTGATGTTTGGTTACCTTAACTCGGCGCTAAACCCGTTCCTTTTCGCGTTCCGCAACAATCGATTTAAGGCTACCTACAATATGGTGTTCAAATCTGTCAAACCCCGACCTAAGGCCAAAAACGACTTCAGCTGCAGACGCTTCCACGCTGACCCAGAACACCCTTGCATCAGATTTTGTCGATCTACACGAATACGAGGTTCGCGCTCACGCGGCGAAATTGAGAAGGGAGAGTTTGTCGGCTAAGATGCAGTCCAAGTTGTGAGGAGTCACATGTTGTGCAGAAACCTCTTCACTGGAACACAGAACGATCAGAACCTACATTGATACGCAGTAACTATAATACTCTAATTAGAACGCACGCCGATTTAACATATGATTTTTGCTTATTTACATGTTACCACCTTTGCTAGGACCATGCAAGTCACTTCGTCAGCAAAATGCACAAAACTGAAATCAGGGTAAGAACAATGTTTATTTGTACCCCCGAGGTACTCCCTGAAAATTGGGGTGGGGGTGTGCGGCCCACTTCCCAAAACCGTTACCGCATTTAAGACCAAAATCTGCGATTTTCCCTACCTTATTTTTAATATAACCTGATTAAAAATTCGATATCCTATTTAAGACCTAACCCTTAAACCCATACCCTGTTTCAAACCTGCCTTAAAATTAGCTCTTCAGTTCAGATGTTAAAGGCATTGTGATGCGTTTGTGTTGATGGTCTTAGCATCCGCTAAAAAACATACCTAATTCAAGTCTAGAGTTCAAGACCATACACTATTGGAAACCAAAATGGTTAATATCGATACCCTTTTTCTTACCAAAATTGCTAAAATACCGTACTCTCTGGAGCCGCACAAACCTATTTAGCCCAAATAGGGGAGTATGCAGTCAACACTGTGTTTGATTTATGCTTGAGCATAAACCGCCTGTAAAATTCATGCTGCCGAGAAGTTACAAAGGCGCCAAATAGTGACTGGTTTTGGATTTGCTGCAATCTATAAAGCAATTTCCAATTGAGTGTCGTAAAACCAAAACCAACCAAAAGAGCGTTTTCGCATGACGTCATGGCAGCCATATTGGTGTTCTACAACAATGAAACGGCGGCCATGTTGGTGTACTAAACCAATCTTGTGGGAGTTCAACTCTTTTCTTATGTGAACACTTTCTTTTGTTCCAATAAATTTGCATGGCTGCTGGTTACGTGAGTGAAAACGCTCTATTGCTAATCAAAACCTAAACATATATATTGCTTTTAAAGAAAGAAGATTTTAAAAACTTCTTTCGATCATCAGAGGCCCTTATTGTACAGCCCGTGTTATTTTGTCTTGTTGGATATGCTCGATCACTTGTCTTGTTCATTTCTGACATCGACTGTTAAACTTGTTTTGTTTTTCACATCCGTATATTTAGAGCTGAACTATTACTTGTATTATTCTTGTAAGCTCGTAGCATTATTGAAGCACAAAATTTCTTCCAAATATAGACCTAAACATTTTCTCTCCGATAATAACATCCCTCACCCCACCCCCAACACAACCTGAAATGTTCCTTGAACAAATTAAATCTATGGATTTATTACGGGAATTTTAAGGGATGTTATATACAAGGTATATATCTAGATGCAGCTGTTATATCAAGAGGGCATCAGTCATTCATTCAAGCATTACGAAATGATATTTTACCAGGTAAGGGGTCGGCAAAAAACATTTGTTAAGGACTAGGCAGCATACATAAAATACGAATATCGCTTTATGTATAAACAGTACTCAGGTAACCTCGTCAAATATAAATGCACAGGATAACGGTTAGACTAGTGACGCCCAACACTCGAAAATACTGTGAAAACACTCGCCTGTCGCCTTGTTCCCACAGCATTTCTCGTTCTCAAAAAACTTTCACTCGTGTTTCTATAACTCGACGGAAACATCATATTTCAAATCTGAAGTCAGATTTTCTCAACTTTTGTTTCTTCTTGTAGATATTTCATTCAAAATCTAATATTGCACTATGCTCAAATGAGCTAGATCATTTTCAACTCTAGATCTTGGTGGGCTTCATACTTTAACTTTTTTCCAAGCTCATTAATTTACGATGTGGAAAAATATTGTTTACCTAATGGAAGAACTGCTGCATTGTAATTGTTTAACTAATAGGTATTAATACTTGCTAAGAGTATAAATGTGTAAATAATATTCATTAATCTGCTGTAGCGACTTAAAATAAAAGTTGATAGTGGAAATACCGTGTCAGCGTTAATTCTGGAATGCAGAAATGTAAATTAGTCAAATAAAAGTTAAAATAGAAACATCAAACAATGTCTGAGAGGCAACGAAGAAGTAAATCATGGGGTAGAGATTCATAAAACCCTTGGTGCTGAAGAATGCCTGGTTTCCTTCGATCGCCGCAAAGACACGACTATCAAAGCGCATGGACTTCTCTCCTTAAATTATGTTTGTCTCCTCATGTGTTCTGTTCGTACAGAAACTCTATTAAGCGGCCACCCCTCATTGGTTCGTTTTGGAAAAGGTGATGATGGAAAATAGTCTGAAATAGAAAGGGACGCCTCATAAAACCATGATTCCATGTTTACCAAGCAGTTAATTAACCCGATGGTAAAAAATATTCAAAATACACCAACCCCTATTAAGCAGCAAACCACTATTAAGCGGTCACCTCCAATTTCCCCGAGGGTGGCCGCTTAATCTATCTATCTATCTATATCTCTTTATGCCATAAGGCACATAAGGCTAAATAGAGTTCTATTTCAAGATGGCGGCTCACGGTCAACTTCAGAAAGATCCGCATAATTAACGGGCCAAAATCACAACATGAACACACACAAGATGCCAGGAACACCACAATAGTAGCATATCGCTAAGCACCAACTGTTACCGTCTTCCGGCTGAAAAACTATCTGTTATCCCTCGAAAATTATACTGAAATCCAACTGTAAACACGCACCTGCAGATGACGTAGTGCGTGCGCAAAACAAGCGCGAGATACGCGATTCTTTTACTTACTAGGGAGGTGACAGGGAAAAATGTAACGGGCATCGTAAAAGTTTTCAAAAAAGATGAATAACTTTAAAAAACGCGTGGTTACCCCTACATTTTATGTTATGAAATGGAAGTGGCATGCCCATTCAACAGATGATTAGTTTCTGGTTGTGCGCAAAACGTGTTTAGACTGTATTTCAACTGAACCCGAGGAAGGCTGTCAGGGACGCTAAGAGCTTTGTTGCAACGATTTTGTTATTAAAAACATATTAAAAATGGTTTTTATGTTACCATTTACCATGCAGTTTTAAGGTCTTTATAAATGTGTTTGCTTTAATGTATGCAAAGGTGAACTCTAAGGAAATCTCTGAGGAAATATTCTTTTCTTCTTTTTTCAGAAAAATGCTAATGTGAGCATTTTTGTTGAGATTCAAGGCTAATTATCTCGAAAAAATGCGTAGCTACCCGCAGTTTTCTTTGTGGATTCCAATAGCCCTTGAAAAGATCTACTTTTCCCGCACGGTCCTAACCTGGCGCAAAAACCTTTGTATTTAGTAGGCACCGTCCTTAATTCACCGAACTTAATTTAGTTTGAACCAAAACACATCGAAAGGTCAGCGGTTTTCAGGAAAGGTCAGGGGCGGGGGAGAACACTCTGCGACGCCTGGCACTTTTTTTGTGTTTGGATCATCCAACAAAAAGTGACGTCACATCCGTGTAAAAAAGCGGGTTGAGCGGCAAAATAAAATTTGACTGCGACATAATCGTTCTCCCTGTAAGTTAAACAGCAATATTTCGCAATCGGCGGGATATTTCTAACGTTTTATTTGGCCATGATAAACAAAATTTTGTCTTCTTCCTCGCCATATCGTTTGTTTGAGAAACAGAACAATTATTTATTCAAAAAGACGCTGTTTTGAAGGCGTGTGTTTTTACGAAATGTCGTCGTTTCTTCGTAGCTGAATTCCACAGGAGTCATCGTTTACGTGGAAATAATGAATTCTAGGTGAGTTGCACTCAATTCAAATATCCTATTCTCTTAGGTAGGCATTACACTGAGAGAAAAGCGCAATGTCAGTTTTCTACCCGTGGGAGAACCTATTTAACAGAAGCCCATTTTTTGAAATTTACCATTGACAAACACTGGAGAGTAATGGAGAGCTGTTAATCGTATCACACTGTAAAGATCCACACACACAACGGGGCGGAACTTTCTTGCCAATCGACACTAACTCAAATTCTTGTTCTTGCTTGTGACTCAAACTGGCATCATAAATTCTGTTACGATTTGTTAAGAACCTTAAACGAGATATCTTAACGTTTCCCTTGGTAATCCCTTAGTAACGGTAAACGCTTCCTTTAACATGTACATAAGCAGGCCGTGAACCCCTTAAATATAAACAAGAGGATATTTTTATGGGCGATTCAGTAATCGGGGCATGTAGTGGGTTTTTTTTTTCAGTTACGATGTAATTTCTTTTTCTTTTTCAACAGTGTTAAATGTCAGTGGCATTATAAAGTTTCAATACACCCCCCCCCCCCCCCGATCCTGTGAGGTCAAGCATGCACCTTAAATTGCTTCGATTCTTTTCAATTGCCTTGTTTACAGACCAAGTTCCCTATCTTTTAATCCCTAGCTATCAAATGTCTTTGCAACTTATTTTGAAAGGTTAGACATTTTGCCCTGTTTTCAGTCTGCTTTCTCTATATAAGCTTACATCAAGACATTTCAGTTCCAGGGAATGAGAGGACCCTAGCAATTCTGACAATTCTCTCTCATAGAGTTCAATTATTTTAATTCATCACGCTTTCAATGTGCGATCTTAACAAACTGTTTGCAAACAGTAATGAAATATCATGCCCCAACACCCAGCCATAAAAGGAAGTCTGGTAACAGGTAATAGCAACAATGACACTACCAGGCTGGTGAATGTTACAAGCTATTATGAACTCATGTCTGACAATGATGAGTGACCATGAAACATGGTGTGGTGAAACTGAACAACCAGACTGCAACTGACATTGCTAGTGTTAGTGTTGTGAAAGTGATTGCTAGCTAGTAGTGTCTGTGAACTTGGACCAGACCAGAAAAGAAGAGGTTCCATACTAGAAGTTGACTGAGAGTAACAAGTTTGTACTCAAAAACTGAAGAAGCTGCCTGATCAGACAGTCTTAAAGCCAGCTTCATCGCAACTTGTCAAGAGTTCCTGGATTGTGTATGTGGGAGGACTCCATGTAATGACATATATTGGGAAGCTCTGCTCAAAAGTTTTCAGGCTTCACATATAACTATTAAAGGGTAAGGGATTTCTGACAAGTTGAATTCAGGTGTATAATGAAAGGGTACGGAAATCTTTCTTTTAGGGATTTCCCTTCTTCTAGTTCTAAAATGTTGTTGATAATCTCTCATTTACTCTCATGAGCCAGAATGAGGGGATTCTGATATCTTGTTCAAAAAGATATTTTAAAACTACTTTCTAAGGGTTTAGAAAAGGGGTACAGTATTAAGGGGTTGGACCTTGAGGTGGAGCTTCCCCATTTAAAACTATGTAGAATACCTCCCCCCCCCACCCCCCCCCCCCTCTCCTTGTGTAAAAAGGATGTTCAAATTGTTTTCTGGAAAAAAGCAAAAAACAAAACAGTGCCAATTTAAGAGATTGTGTGATTATCAATGTAAGTTCCCATTTGTGTTTTGAATTAAAATGGGCCTAACATTATCCACAACAGTATAAAATAACCATACTTTGCAGCTTCAGAGAGAGACTTAAACTGATAAAGAAAACAACTTTTATTTTTGCCCATTCCTTTGTACCTTGTGATATTTTTAGGGAAATTCTCAAAACGTCTCTGCCCAAAGAAAATAAAAAATATAAATGAAAATCACTTCTTTTTATCTTGAAAATGACCTCTGAGACAAAAACGTTCTTTTTATGGCTAGTTATTATCTTACAATGTGTTGTGAAGAAACTGCTTATAGGAAAATAAAAATGTTCAACAAAAAAATGAACAGAAAAAAACAACAACAAACTTTTGCAGAGGAGCGTCTTATAATATTCTTCAACTTACATGTAGGGTAAAAGAATCTGTTTTTACACTTTCACACCAAAGAAAACACCACAGAAATGAGAATTATTGTAAGTTGTGTCTGAGCTGCATATTTTTTGAATGGAAACATTTCCCATAAAATTTCTACATTATATTCGTGCCAGTACAGGTACGACAACATACCAAATATATTTTGGAGAGAGGAGTACTTATAAAATCAATACAAACTGGTGTAGTTTAATTTTCCATTTAATTTTGGTAAACCTCTTACAGAATGCAACTTTTGGTTACTCTGGTTGCACTTCACTGTCAAGGAAGAAATCACACCCAGGTGGCTTTGCATCTTTATTATGATTTCCGTCATCAGTAAAAAAATCACACTTGGACAGGTCTCTTGATCATAAGGGTATTTGCTCATTTACCACCTATAAAAAACAAGATACAATGTATCATTTTTACCTGTGCTGTAAATTTTTCAATTGAAATCAGTTTGTTTTCACTTTTAGAGTGGTTTTTAAAAAGGATCACAAGCACACCACCCACCTCTCAGTCCTTATTCCTACCCTACAACAGTACAGCCAGGATCCCATATCAACCCCCCAACATAAGTGATAACTCACCATAATACTCCTATACTACAATACAATCTTTGTACAGACAGACCTAGATTCAAACATCAGATCTCTGACTTTTTGGTCCACTTCATCTCCACTAGGCCATGAAAGCAACCATTGCAAATGTCCTTATATTTGTTGGTCTAATTTATTGTTGCTCTCAGATTCCCCCTTCCCCTTTGATGAAATTAAATTGGTTTAAAAAAATAAACTGGTTTAAACAAATTAAAGCAGAGGTAGAAATTGAGCCATAAAATTACTATAATTTTAGTATGAGGATATTGAAATATAATTATACTATTAATATCCATATGTTCTATTGTAAAGACAGTGTAACTACTCAAATTGACCTTCATTGTCAGAGACAAAAACCTAAAAACATCTAAACACAGGTCAGTGAGCATATTGCCAGTTTTGCTTTTGCCAACAACCATTCTGCCTCAAAAATATAGAAGATAATGACAATAATAACAGAACCAACGTCTGTCAATTCAATAACCACACCAAATTGCCCTCCAAATTCCTTTCGACATCTTACAGTAAAATTTTGCCAACAGCATAAATTCAACTCAATGCTTTAAAGTGCTTCTATCCTTAAATTTTTACCCCTTGAGTCAGAATTTTCAGGTGTATCACATAGAATTCCACAAAAGATTAAAAATGCTGTTTACCTTTTGCAAATATCTGCATCAGTCCCAAAGATATGTAGGTTTGAAAAATAGAAATATGCAAATGAGGTGACTGATGTTGTCATACACTTGACCCAATATTACATCAGGTTGGTAGGCTTATAGTGAGAACTACAGGAAACACACCTATGGCTATAAAAATTATATACAGCCTGTATTTTCCCATGGCAACTTGCTCTTTTCCAGTCCCCTCTAACCTGATTTCACTAATTCAGTGATTTTCAGCTTGAAAAACATTAAACGAGGCTATGACTTTGACCTTGCATGTTAATATGCTTCCTAGATCGTGCTGATGAGGCACTATTGGTAAATATCAAAATGGAAAGCCAAAGGTGGCCAGGAAAGCCTATAATCATCAGGGAAGGTTGAAACCCAGTATGTTGCCATGGTAACAAAACTGTTATGCTCATATTATGGAGGACATCCACAAATTTCATCATAATAGCACTTTAAAGCACTGTCCCTAGGAGCGCATGGTCCCTTGTATCTGGGATGGATGATCTAAACGGTACGTGGGAGACTCCCAGAATATTGAGGAGAGTTGCTAGAATGATTGTATAATTCTCTATTTGCAGGAACTCATTAGACACTAACACTACTAACATGACTGAGTTTGGAAAATATATATTTTGTTTTTTGGATACATGTATACTGTCACTGGTCATACAAGAGGTACCTTGCTTAACTGAGTTAAGTCTTAATGTGTGTATTTTAAAGGAGAAGGTCACTCCAAAAAACATAAATTTTATGTCAACGCTAATGAAAACCTTACACTGAGGTTAGCCACTCACAGAACTTTCAGCGTCTGAAGTGCAGGTTTTCCTTATGAAGTTCACCTCCAAAGAAGCACCCAGGCCAAGTTTTCATGACTCCATTCTGTCTGACAGATTTTGTCCTGATGGCTTGCGACAAGCCTTTTGACTACCACTCGGGGTTATGGCTGCTCTTGAGACATATTATTTTGAGCTAAACATGCTCTAAACTCCAAAATAATAGCATTGAAGATAGTGAAGAGGATAATCGCTTGGAAAAAAAATAGATTTTGCTGACCTTGTGACAGATGCCAAGTCGGTTGCAGGTTCTTCTCCTTCCCACCAATTTCAAGTTGGACGGAATGAAGTCACATAAACACAGCTTCAGGCTGCCAAGACAGTTGCAAAATGGTGGCCTCTGAAGTCGCTTCTTAATTTCGAGATGAATTTCTTAAGGATAGCAGGCACTTCAGAGGCTGAACCTTTGGTGAGTGGAAATGCTGAATATACACTTGCTATAAGTGAAGACAAAAAGAGTAAGCTTTTTGGAGTGATCTTCTCCTTTAAACTGAAAATATGTGAGCTAAATGCAACAAAATGTATATTAAACTTGGGCCAGTTCAGTATGATTTATTACAAGGTTTAAATCAGCCACAAAAAAATTGTTAGCAACTGATATTACTTTGTGAAGGCTTCTGGAAGGGTTATACTTTTATAAAGCACCTGGCAGCAAGTACTATTTTGGTTTACTAAAGAAAGACTCTTGTTACTGCTTAAGGAAACTGTGTTTGGTACAGTAGGTGTCAAAATATTATGGCTTTGATGACATGATAATAGAGATATCAGCCTTGGTAATTTCAGGGATAGTGGATAACCAATCTCCAAATAATAGAGTTATGGGACTTCACTATCAAAGTGATGCCTGATGCTTATTATAAATTGTGTATATTACTCCTAAAATGTACGATCCAAAATTTTGTTTTGTGGGTGATAGCTCAAATTCATTTTCACCTCTGTGAGATAAAAATATTCTTAAAACAACCAACACTGACAATTTTAAATTACAATGGAACTCTGTTAATCCAGTTGCTGGGCCACAAAAATCTGACCACATTAACAGTGTGGTTAAAGGGGTTCTTTAAATAAGAAAATGACCGACTATCTGCGCCTTTGTTCAAGCCAGAATCAAGTGGCTGTAATAACAAGGTGGCTATGTGAATGGGGTGGCTAGAAGGCAGGGTTCCACTGTAGTGATGAACATATAAGATGATCCTCTCTGAAAACACTTACCCATAAAGATTTTGGAAAGTATAGTTTGTATAATCAGTTAGACAACACACAACTTGGGCTCAGAGCTGACTATAGATATTCCATTTTATATCCACACCCCCTTCCCCCAGCCGCACTCACTACATAAGTCAATATTCACCACCTAACAGAAAAGATAAAAGTGCAGAAATAACTCTTTCATAGCCCCGTCTAAAGCTCATGTCAACAGAGGAAGAGGGAGTGTGGAAATAAAATAGAATGGCCCTACTAGGGACCATTTATATGGTCTTGGGTACCCAAGACAACCCTTCTCCTGAGTTACCCTGGCCAAGCTAACTTTTCATTTATTTCTTTGAAAATTCAACCAACTGTTTACATTTAGGATCATGAACCTGTCTCGCCTGCGAGACAACAGGGGTGGGTGAGTTGTCTAGCCTTGGCTCATGTCACGCCTTGGCACCCTGACAGGCAGGACAACTTTTCTTTATATAAACACTTTGGCTTGGCTAACCACGACAACTCTTCGCATGGCGAGTGTCACATGATGCCTAGATTTAGAATTTAAAGCAGAAATATCAATTTACAAAGAAGAGAAAATTAACTCAGCAAAACCCACTGTGATTGAATGACTGAGGGAAACTCAAACAAAGAGGGATATTGCCCATTTGATTATTCAATAAGGGTTTTGAATAGTCATGCAGGGTCAAATTCAGCCAAATGCATGGGGAAATAAATGGCAAACAATCACTTTAAGATCACACCAAGCTAGAATTCTCAGCCCACCCAAAATGGAGCAACCACAACTGAGCTTTGTGAATTATTTGATGTATGCATATGAGACAGACATTTCTCATTTGTTCTTTACAAGATGGAAGGTAGATGCCATTTAAACATTGATCAAATAATGAACAAAGGTCCCGTTGCTACAGAGTCACATTGTATCCCCACCAGATTAACAGAAGATGAGGTGTTGTAAACAGATCTTTGGAAGAACTAAAAAAGCTGTGAAAACAATCACCAGCAGCCTGTGTTCCCACGGCATCTCTTGTTGAGTCAATTTGATATATAGAACATATCTTTAAAATCTCAAAATAGTCGAATTAACTAATTATGACTACCAAAATCTGCGATTCTCCCTACACTATTTATTAACAGAATAAAAATTCGATAACCTATTTACCACCATGGTAGATGACACAGTTGCCCTAAACATAACTTTTGATGGCCTTTTGTTTATGGTCTTATCAATAACGATGAAAAAGTAGCTTCTTCTAAACAACATTACCCAATTCAAGACTACAGTACAAAACCCATATCCTATTTAAGGCCAAAATGGCCAAAACTGATACCCTATTTATGACCAAAACGACTGAAAAACCATACCTTTTGGGGCCACACATACCCCTATAGTGCATATAAGGGAGTACCCCCCGCCCCGGGTCACAGTAGAAGTGGGTACCTGTCAAAAGCGGAGGTAAAGTTAAGGGCTAAGGAGCTAACCCTATAAACAGGCCAACCCCCCTCTTTTGGAACTGCCCAAAGAAGTTGATCCCCAGGCCAGCATTGCAGTTCAGACAATACAGAGGAATGTAGAATTGACCACTGGATAAAATTTGAATTCTGTTCAGCATACATGTATATTTATGAACAGCTTCACAGTACCCGGGGGGGTACTCCCAGAAAATTTGGTGGGGGAGTGCTTCACCCCTTTGTTGATCTCTTTGGGGAATCTGATATCCCCAAAGCTCGCCTCTAACTCTCAATATTGCTTAATTCTTACAGAGAAAAACCGTATTCAACAAGAGATACGGAAATAGGATACTAACCTTGAGTATACGTTTCAGCATGTCTTTTCCACCACACGCACGTGGATACAAAGCTTCAACTGTGTTCACTTTCAGAAAAAAACGGTTTCTGTTAAATATGTTCCCATTGTACACAGTGCAAACTATGGCCAGCAATACTTCATCCAGGTTGTTGTTAACATTATAGGCTATTGCACTTAGTGTTATCACCGAATCACGAACAATAAGAACCAAAAGTCGGAACAACACCAGTTTTGAATATGTGTAAAATCCGCCATTCGATGACAGAAGACCCTCCGTTATTTTCCTTCAAAACAACACTAAACTGTACTCTTTTGTCAACAGTTTTGCTTCAAAAGTCGAAGAAATGTGCCTTCACGATATTTCTATCCTCCGTATGGAAGGACACGGACCTGATGGTTTGCAAATAGAAGAAAATCTTCCCCAATCGAAACGCCATTTTTTTTGCTTTGTGACACGATCTGCGCGGCACCGTTTAAACCGGATGTGACGTCACTTTTTGTTGGATGATCCAGTACAAAAATTTCAGGAGTCTTCTGCCCCGCCCCTGGGAAAGGTGTATGCATTAGGTTCGGCCAGGAGGGAGACGTGAACACGTCAGATTTGCCAGACCCTATGATCATGGCCATTATGACGTCACTGCGAACGAAGCGCGCAAATGCACAAAATTTTCGAAAATGGCGTCGTCTCCTCTCGCTGATACAACTTTTTGAGGCGGATTTCTTCAATCATTCCAGCTTCAAATGGTGTTGTTGTTGGATCTCAAGGAGTAGTTATCATTTTTCTTTCCTGAGAGGTAAGTAGATTTTATAATTTTAACCGAAAAATCTTACATAAAGTGTATTTAAAGTGTTACAGCTATCGCTCTCCGGTGGAAATATGTGGGGCAAAATTTTCACTATTCGCCCTGTAAAATTGCCTTTTTTACGTGATCGGTAACCTGAAGAAACATGTAACTTGGTCACAGAATAGCGTATATGTATAGGAAAACATGGTAATTGAAGATGATTTTGAAGAATCGGCAGTAAAAATGATCAGTCCATTTGAGTATGAAATATCTGCGATCTGTGCTCGACACATATTCTGCAACAGTCCTAGCAAACAGAAATACTATCCACAATGATGGAAATGAGAACTTTCACAAGCAAGAACTTGAGCTTAATTATTTGAATAAGACTTAAAGCCTGCCTACTGCACAACGGTGGTTAAAATGTAGACAGAGGATAAAATGCAGACTGTAGACTTTTTAAGAAATGTATTGCATTCCCATTTCCTTTATAGAGAGCTAAGTGCTCCGGTTAGCCTGAAATATACAGCTCAGGTTAGCCTGTGTATGGTTAGCTCGATCTCTCTATAATTGAAAATGGGAATATGATATTCTTAAAAATCCTGCAGTCTACATTTTACCCATGGTTTGCAGTCTAGTCTTGTAAGACTTTTCTTTAAACATATTGCCATACAAGGTCCTCTCTCTTCTGCATAGGCCTCTTTCGTGCTGCTTTGACCATAGGCTGGTAGTTTGGAGTATATTAAATTTTCCCCTAGGGAGCTTCTGCAGAGTAGAGAGTATAAGGCCCCTTTTATATGGTCTTGGGTACTAGGGACAACCCTATCAGACCCTTCTGTGGCAACTTTATCAAGTGTTTATACGAAACAAAGTTGTCTCTCCAGGATTACTTAAGTCTTTTTTCATATTCCAGTGCTCAGTTATCCTTCTTCCTTTGGCTTCCTTTCAGTCATTTGATCACTGTGGGGTTTTGCGAGTTAATTTTGATTTCTTCATACTATGAGTTGCCCCTGGTGGGCCAGTCATAGTATTTTGACGAAAAAAGGTTATCAGGCCTACCAGGGTTACCCTAGTTATGTTGCTAAGGGTAACTTGTGTTTTACTTTCTCAACAAAATGGTGAAAGTTAGCCTGTCCAGGGTCACTGGGGCAAGGGCTTTGTTGGTTACCTAAGACCAAATAAGGGGCCTCACTGTCGGCTGGAATCATGTATGCTTATCTAACAAAACTTGAGTTTCAAACTCTGGTCACCTTGAGTTCCTATTGCTAGATCTTATTATGTTTACAAAATTGGCACAGTTGATCAACAATTTAGGAATTTGAAGTTTGATTTATTTTCATTCCAAAACAATATTGTAACTGTTCTTTATGTAAGGATCCAAAAATGCTTTATGCAGAGTGTTTGTTGTAGTTTGTTTGACACGCTTCAGAAATTTTATTTTTCCTTTGTGCAGGTGAGGGTGCTGAAAAAAAAATTTCTTTATGTGAAAATCTGAAGACTTCAATTCAATACATTGATACTGGAAATGAGCTATTTTGTGTTTTATAAATTATGATAATTGCTCCATGTACATTACCGCATTGTATCTGCTTGGAAGGGACTTAAAAGGTGGATGGGGTTGGATTGTTTAATTGTGAGAATTACTTTTTTTTAATCGTAAATACATATTGAGTTCCTGGTGCTAGATCACATTAGGAAATTTATCTTTTAGTTTACATTTTCTGTTGAAAAGAGTTTGGGGCGATGTAAAAACCAAAGAGGGAAGGGAGGTCATAAACATTTACTCCAATTTTCAACTGGTGAATATTAAGAGAAGTCTTATTTGATCTTTTTAAACCTTAGGTTACAATCCTCCACTACCTTTGCAAGACCATTCAAGCAGGCCCCATTTCTGGCAATACATGCAATCACCATAGAAAGCTATCTATTTATTGTCAATGTTGTACTGTCAATTAAACATTTAAAACCCAATCTTGTGTGCTTTTTTGTTATTTTCTGAAAATGTACGCTTATCATTCTCTTGAAGCCAATAATAAACTCATCAATGTAAAAAGTAACAGGGAACCTGGGATGGATGGAGCTGGGGAGAAATCAGGCTCAGGGTTCATGTTTACAAGTACAACCTCTGTGACACTCTTCTCTAGAATATTTCTTTCTAGGTCAGTTTAAACTTAATGTAAAATCATTGTTTAAGCTATCTTTATTTTCATAAGATTTATGATGAAAACTAAAAGCATAAAGTATAAAGAAAATAACTGATTAGCATTTCAAACTTAGAGGCAGTAAAGCTATTACAGTTTCTCAAGACAGATACTATTAGAAAACAAGGGGTTTGGTTATAATAAGAGATCACCTGATTTTGATCTTTCCAGCTTTGTCATAACCTTCCTTACTGAACTCTTTGTTTTGGCAATAAGTCATTTTGGCTTAGTTTCTCCTGGATGGGTTAACTCTTATATTGCCAGTGGCTAAGCATAGGAAATGTCCCAGTTCATATTTTCTTTCCTTACTGCTTCGAACCAGATTCTGTATTTTTTAGTTCTTTCCTTAAAACATCCTACACAGTTTTCTTTTACAGTCTATACAAGTTTGAGTGAACACAGTGAGATATATATAAAAAAGTTAGAACAAAGCAGCGAGACAGGAAAATTAATTAGCTTTGCACTGCATGCGGACGCCCGAGGAAACAGATCCTGCTCCGATCTCATATTTGACGAACACTGACATGAAATAAAGCACCTTTCTGCCAAGAGGCCTCGTTCATGTTCTTCTGAATATCATCCGTTTCATCTAGGTCTCCCGCGCAGTGATTTTATATCATTTTACCATCTAAAATATCCACACGTCTGCTCGGCTTGTGTCAGTTGGTTGGCCTCGCAGAAGAAAATTAAATGTTGTCGTTGACAGTTTCGCGGATAATTTAGCACAAGAAAATAATTCCTTGGTACATTATTTACTTTCCAACCCAGCATATGACTTGATAGTTCAAATGTCTTTGTAAGGGAACATTTTCCATCATATACTTTCTCACATGTCGAGGGTTTCGAATAGAGTATTGATCAGCAGGTCCTCCACGCTATCGTCTACAAAATAATGGGTTTAAACCCACTGATCATTTTTATGCATATGTTAAATGATTCGTTCTCATCACCACTCAAAAGTTTTAAACCATATGAAGATCATATTTTTGTGTTCGCGTTGTTCATTGTTGGGTTCTCCAGATATCGCCCAAGAAACGGGCGCAAAGCTTCACTTTTCAGTCGCGTTTTCAATTGAGCGATCTCGAAATTTTGCGTGTTTTTGTGCCTCCTGACATTTAGTTTTTGAAAACCAAAGTATTTTTGGGCACAATATTAACAGGTTGTCTTATTCCTGTGGTCTGTTAATCGCTTTCTTTCAAATCCTTCGAGCAATCATCAGATGAAAAGCTTTTCTGGTTCATTTCTTACCGGCCATTGAAACTTCACGGGCCGGCTCACGAGTGACGTCATAATGGCCAAGATCATCGCGCGCGCAATCGCATCGCTACGCAAGCAAAGTTGACCTCTCCCTCCTGGGTTCGGCACTGCGGCACATGAAAAGTTCGACGTCTGAATCAAAGCCTTTCCAAAGCCGAAATTCCCGGCTGAGCTAGGCGGGAAGAACGGCTGAGCCTCTCCAAATTCAAATAGCCGTTCTTAACTGATTCAGACGCCGAACTTTTTTTATGTACTTAATTCATCGTATTAGGTTCGGCTCATGAAAAGTTCGGCGTCTGAACTGGGTCTAACTTTTTGCATCTAAAATATCAAGTCGGATTAAGGGGTGACTTTGCTATTAACCTCTGTCGCGTAATCTATGTTTGAGTTGTGTAATGTTTTCTTCAAATGCAGCCGCTTAAAAATTCTGAAGAGTTGGTTCTCAGGAGTTGAGAGGCTTCGCATTTGATAAACAATAATGCACGGTTTGTTCACATTTACTCTCGGTTGAAAGACTGTTGAATGTGCCTTTTTTCTTATTTCTAGCTTTTAATCATTTCTTTTCCGCTGTTCTAGCTTTTTGATCCCGTGGAGTTTGGTTTTATTCCGCTCTACTCGCCTGCAGTGAAACTTAATAGCGGGTAAGAAATTTCACTGCTAGTTTTGTCTTCAACAATTTTGTGCATTTCAGCAATGCGAGCTTGTATGTTGGTATGACTATTTTTCTGAAAAGAACCCACCTTACCTGCACAGCAGCCCAAAATCATTACCGCTTATGCTAGCCATTATGTTTAATGCGACTTGACATTTTTCAGTCTGTGTGGCTACGTTTTTGTTTACTTTCTATTAAAAATCACTTAAAGACACTGTGTAAATGAAAATGCATTTACGAGATCTGAGTTTTTTTCTTCTTGTCAGTGTATCCAGGCGTCACTTTATCAATGCCTTGTCTGTCAAAATGTTTTGCACAGCCGGAGATTTGCAATATTTACACAACAATAGTTCATTTCTTTTTTTCGGGTCCTGTGTTCCCTGTGCGAGCCCTTGTCGGGTAAATAAGTAAAATGGGTAAGCTCAGCATGGACTGTTGTTTATTGATTTTCAAGGAAATGAAATGAAATGTGCAGGTTAATATGTTTCGAGGCAAAACCCAGAGCGAGACCACACTTGTGTAAGACTCAAGGGTTTCAGCATCTTTGAAAGACCTTTGGTGGACTCGCGCGTTTTCTTGGTATGTCTACTACTTTTTTTTCTGAAAATTGATATTCTAAAGGGCGTTTTACTAATTGTATTTCCCACTACAAAACCAGACTTGGTTACTGAGATTTATACAGAAAATAATCTATGTTCACTTACAGAAACACATTCCATACTGTATTATGTCGTTCAGTCAGGAAAATGTTGTTTTGCTTTTACCTCAATAAGTGATTGCGTTTTGGAATTTTGCTCGATCGTTGCCTATTTTATTGTGATTTCACGGTCTGCGGATATTCAAATGTAAAGTAGAACCTTTGTGTGGCTCGTAATACTTTGCGTGTGAGAACGTTCAGTTGTGAGTAACATAGAACGCGGGTAAGTAGTTTAGATTGAAATTCTTGTTTTTCGATTGTATTCTGCAAGGCGCTTTACAAAGCAGTTAAACATCCTTTATTTTCTCTAAACAAAAACACTTAAAATGCTTATCGATGTTTAGTATTTGACAACTTTGCCGCATTGTTTATATTTGCCGGAAGCGGAGCGTAAAGAAATTATCTTAATACTTTTCTTTCTGTATGTCACGGTTCTATTGCATTTGCCACACAAGTTACGAAATGTAGCTATTTTGGTCTTTTTATTCATAGTGTTGTTTTCTGCAAAATCGAGCGGTTTATTTTTGGGGGGGATTTGGAACTGAAAAGACCCTTCCTCTTAAATTACAAACGAAACCTCATGTGACCTCAACGCGACAAGAACTTTTTCGGGTCTCGTATAAATTATAAAATAAAAATTAAAAAGCTTTTAAAATAAGACGTAGTTTATAATATAAAGCTGAGCCAACAGAGCTGCTACAAACTGGATTATGCTTGCTGTGTGCTGTGCCACTTCAGTGCTGAATTTATAAAACGTAAGTTTACTTTTACTTAACAATCTCATTTACCCACGTCGTCTCTGTTTGCCTTATTTTCTTTGCACAAATTTTCACACGGACTGAAATTCAAAACTGCTCATGATTATTAGAATCTAGCCAGACACAGTTTTTATGAGCAGTGCAGTGTGACTATTCGATGTTCAAGTTAGGAACCAACACATTTCTGGCGTTAATAAATTTCGCGGTTGTACGATCGGCTAGTCATTGCTTTATATGTTCGCTCCTTGCGGTTATGACTGTTACGCTCTAGTACAATTAAGAACGCGTATCCAACGCTATCGCCGTCTCCTCTCTCTTCAAGGCGTTGAAAATTTGCGAAAATGTCAAGCGCTAAATAATTTTGCAGCTGTTCAAAGCCGTTTTGCGTAGACGAATATTCGCTAGTCCTCCTTCGTCCTCTTCAGTTATTTCGTTGTAAAAATTGTTTACACGGTATCAACATGCAAGAA
Organism: Orbicella franksi; assembly: GCF_964199315.1. Taxonomy (NCBI): domain Eukaryota; kingdom Metazoa; phylum Cnidaria; class Anthozoa; order Scleractinia; family Merulinidae; genus Orbicella; species Orbicella franksi. Next base: position 11,487,767 of record NC_138145.1, on the reverse strand, counting down.
ATGTTGGTGGAAAGATAAGGGAGCCTAGCGTAATCGGCATGAATCTAAATTTTGGAAACCATTTTCACTAGACGTCTACGAGGAAGGGTTTAATCCAAGTCAAATTTTTAGTGCCAGCTGACTTTAATTTCAGTCAGGGGGTTTTACTGAGGTAGTTTTAGAAAACACTATCTTTTGCGCAAAATTACAGTCTGCTCGACAAATTAAATTACTTCCGTGAAGATTTTGATAGTGACGGGTTAACGCTATTTAACCACGCAGTTTAATCCTGTGTTATTTCTCTAAATGATTTAATTTTTTGGTTCGGTGAATTGAATTGTGTACATTAGTTAAAAAGAAAGAAGATGAGAATTATTTGTGAAAGTGTCCACATTGGGTACATCATTTTCTCTGTAATGTACGCGGAAGTTTATATTTTTTACAGTATATTAAAATGAAAATGCGAGAAGATAAGAAATGAAATTCACTTTTCAAATGTAAGATACTGAAGTCACATTTATGAATTTTAATACATAGAAATAAGAATTTAATGAAGTTTTCTTGAGCCTATTTGGGGCAATTCCAGATTTCACTGACGATTTGAGAGAAATAGAGCTAGCAGTTATTACGGTTTGGAATAACGGTTTGATCAAACGGACTGAGAAAATTCATTAGCAAGCCAGAACCAAAACGGAATTGTCCAAAGATTGGTTTTATAGTCGCGAGGTGAATTCGCTTCTCTTCTTCCGCACCAGCTGCAAGGCTGCATAGTTTTTTTTAAGAAAAATAACCAATCCCGGCTCGCCGCAATTTGTAAACAGGACGCTGTCTGCGTGGAAAATGAACAGTAGTTGGCTTCAGGGAAGAAACACATAGATACAAAACAATTTGTTCGCACGACAAATTAAAATTCTTTCACTGGTGGTCGACGTCAATGGCACTTGCCCCTAGTTGACATAGTGCGTTTAATTCTAAATTAAGGTCTTTCGTTCATTAAACTGAATCGAGAATTTCCTGAATACTGAATCCTGAATCCAGCGACGCAGAACCATTAAAAATAAGCGGCGAATCAGTGGAAACCGAAATATTTAAAAGAAAGCGACTTTGAATAGAGTTAACAAAAAGCTCTGCTCCTGGCTCTGCTACTATTCTAGTAGTATATAGGGGATTAATCAAATACCGTTTCGCAGAGGGAGAAGTATTCCCCGTTTTACAACCCCCAACTTTAATTCCGAAGTTCGCAAGCTCGCTTCGGTTAAACCAGGGGGTTGGAAACGGGGAAATGTTGGGTCCCTCTGCGAAACAGTATTTGATTAATCCCCTATATACTACTACAGGGACGGAGGGAAGGGGAGGGTTTCCAATTAGAAACAAACGACCCCGCTGTTATACCGCTCGGACATAAGCGATGATTCGAGCAACAAACAAGTGTGCGTGGTTGATGCGTAGCCGGAAAGAAAGCTGCGGAAAGAGTTGTGTCGGCGCTTATTGCAGGCAGCACAAATACCAACTAAAGAAAGGAATGAAAATGCCAGCTTCGTGTAGAAGCTGCGGAGTCGGGGTTTTGTGTGATTACCGTCTATGCATTCCATGCGGCGGTAGCGCGCTAAAACAGCGGCTTATCCGCAAGCGCAAAAAAGCAAAGAAAACTTTTGAACTTGTTTTGCTCGAGCAGAGGTCAGCCAATTAGAGAAATAAAACCTTCCGTTATACAAAAAGTCACTATGGCTTCCGTTGACCAAAGGTTTGAAGAAATTCTGAAAGAAGAGTTTGCAAAATTTGATCCAGCAAGGTTGAAGTATTTAGAGCAATTACTTGGAGAAAACGAGCCAGCCGTTAGAGAGATTGTTCAGAACGTGCTGGATGAACCTATTTCCCAAGAAACGGAGAAGCGTTTGCAAAAACCTTTACTTCCAAAACCTTACCAACCAAGACCCCCTCCCCGGCAAAGAAAGGGGAGAAAAACGCAAGAGCTTCTGAGGGAGTACGACCCTTTCCCTGTGCAGAACATCCGAACAGTGGCAGGCTACCAGAATGAGATTCTGGACCTGTTCGATGATGCAACACATGAGGGGGAAGAGAGTACAGGACGGCGTTACATTCGATGGCGCTTCATCAGGCTCCCGGCCTTGAGGCCCTGGAAAAGATGAGAAACTTCTACACCGAGAAGGGAATCGACATTTTGAAAGACGCTGTCAGCATCCCAGGCGTGAGTTTGCATTACTTGCTCCGGGGAGCGGTTGAGCGTGGTGCGGAGCTTTACAGCCCGAGCAAAGAAGCGTATGAGATGCTGAAAGAAGCTGTTGTCGGGGGCCCGAGCCTAGTTTTCACAAGGTACAGCGAAGTTGATGTTAAAGAGATAAGGTCTCATCGAATATCAGAACCGCGTCTTTGCAAAAATATCCTTGGTTATGACGCCAACGCCCTCTATCTTTCGACCATGCTCAGAGAAATGCCTTGCGGGAAGGAAAGGGTAGTGCACTACAGCGGCGAGTTCCAAGCGGAGGCGGCTCCTGCACTAACGCACAGGCTCAAAGAAGGAAGCTGGTTTGGATTTGCCGAAGTCGACATCGAGATTCCAGAGCGCTTGCGTCCAAAGTTTGAGGAGATGTGTCCTTTATGTTACAACAAAAAGGTTCCTGCCGAAGCTGTGCCGAAACATATGGCCGATTACTTAGTTCGAACCGGCAGAAAGCGCGGAGACGGAAAAAAACTTGTGGGGGCGCTGTCTGCAGAACGGATGCTAGTATACGCCCCTCTGCTGCTGTGGTACGTGAACCACGGGGCGGTAGTCACGAAGGTTTACAGAACAATCGACTACCAACCGGCCAAGATCTTTCCCTGGTTCGTGGAGCAGGTGACGGAGGCGCGCCGGACAGGAGACGTGGATAAAAGCGAGGCGCTTCTCGCTGAAGTGTTCAAACTGCTGGGAAACAGCGCGTACGGGAAGCTCATTGAAGCTTTGGAGCAGCAAACAAACGTGATTTCCACCAAAGACGAGAAGGTAGTCGACAGAGCCTTGCGAAGCGCGTATTACTCTGATCTTAACGAGATCGGGCAGGCGTATGAGTTGGAAAGCCGGAAGCCTCGGATCACAATCAGACGGCCGTTTCAAGTTGGAATCGCTGTCTATCAGCTGGCAAAGCTGCGGATGCTGGAGTTCTATTACGACTTTCTCGACAGGTATATCGACAGAAGAGATTTTGAGCTGATCCAGATGGACACGGACAGTAACTACATAGCTATCTCTGCAAAGCGTCTCGAGGACATTGTTCGGCCGGATCTGAAGCAAGAATTTGAGGCGCAAAAAAATAAGTAGCTGGCTTGGGACAAGTGGAGCGGCCGCACCCCAGGTCTCTTCAAGCTTGAGTGCGAGGGAAGCCGGATGATCGCTCTCTGCTCGAAGTGTTATTTCGTCGACGAAGAAGAGGGCGAAAAAAAGAAGTTTAGCACGAAGGGGATGTCGAAGAAGCAAAACGAGATCACGTGGCAGCGTTTTAAGGCAGCGTTGGAAGGCAGCAAGGATATGGCAACCAACAGAGGTTTCAGGATGCGGGACGGGCAGATGGTCACTTACGAGCAGCAGAAGCTGGGGCTGAGCGCTTATTACGACAAGCGGTGGGTGCTGCCCGATGGGATACACACCGAGCCAATCGAATTTCACATTTAGTTCACGTCAGCCGGAGGAAGAGTAGTGTTTGGAGGGACAACCAGCAGTTCTTCACGCACGAAGCCGCGCTTGGGGCCGTCGCGCAAATAGTAGAGAACGGGTTGATCCGGTTTGGTAAAAGATCTTTCAATGCTGTAAACTTTCAAGGACCAGATTGGGTCTGTGGCTCTTTTTACACCGCCTTCAAGCTTGCCGGGCTGGTAGAGATAACGAACTTGGACAAGAGAGGGGAGTATTTTTTCGCTTTTCCCAACAGGCCTTGAATAAGGTGTCGATGGCCTTGCATAAACAGATTTTTCTTTGATGGCAACGGCGGGTTTCTTCCCGATAAGGCTTGTTACCTCGTTGTTCAAAGCCGAAACAACTTCTGGAAGTCTTTTGACCCAGGCAGTAGACCGCTGGCCCTCAGGGAGACGCATTTCCACAGCGTACTGGTGGTTGAAAAAGCGCTCAGGCAGGGTGCGGTTGAAACGTTCAACAATGGCCTGGTCGCGGTGAATGTCAACGCGCCGGCGCCGGATATATGTTTTGTGCTTTCCCATCTCTTTTGTGACAGCGCCCATGAATTCGCGCCCAGGGTCAACCTGCAGCATTTGAGGCCATTTCAGAGGCGAGCGCTTGTAAATCTTCTGAAAGGCCTGGGCGACCTCATCAGAATTTTTCGAAGTCAGGGGTTCGGCCTCTTTGTAGCGGCTGGCCACGTCGACAACGGTCAGCGCGTATTTGAAAACTTTGCGGCCGCGGGGAAGTTTGTCGTGCGGCAGAAAAAGAAGGTCCGCCTGGTGGACCTTGTTGGGTGTGGGAACGTCGAATTTCGGCCAAGGAATTCGCCTCGGCGCGGGGAGGAATATCTGCCAGAGCGCTTGCTTGATCAGCCACTTTTTTGCGGTTTCTTCAGGTACCTTGGCGGCTTCGGCTAAGTTTTTGATCGCGGCGACACCTTTCCAGTAGCACCCGGGGCCGTAGTATATCTTTGCGAGTTTGCCTTCCATAGCGTTACTATAAGTAAGGCGTAAAACAGTTTAAAGGACCCGGAAGGCCGCGTAGCCCAGAGCGTGCGCCCCGGCGCCCACGAACATGAGTTCACCATTTTTCTGCTGCTCGCTTGGCTGATAGAAATCTGAGAACTTGGGCTCTTTGGGAGGTATCATTCGTTCGTCAGGATGCGCCTGGTTGTAGAGTTTGAAGGCATAGTCAGTGTTTGTGAAGTTCTGCTTGGCCTCCGCCTTTGTTTCAGCGTTAGTCGCAATCCAGTCAAGAAGTTTGGTGCGGTCGCGCGTGTATTTGGCGTAAGCCGCTTGGTAGGCCTCGCGAGCTTTGTCATGGCGCTTTTTTTCTTCAAGTGCAGTTTTGTCGCCCCCGCCAAGCGCCCTCGCCAGATAATTGCCTCCGATAAAAGCCGTGACGTTCAACACAGCCCCGCCAACCATAATCGCGATGCTTGCCATGGTGTTATTATATATCAGTCTTTTTTTTAAATCATTAATTTCAGACGCTGGTGGGAAAGATTTTTTGGTCCTCGAGGTACTGTTTGAGCGCAATGCTACGCGCCATGACGGCGGTAAACTTCACGTAATTCATCGCACTGCTGCTGGGATCAGAAGTAAAATTCTCTTTTACAACCTTTTTTGCGGCTAAGCCAGTGATAGTAGCGGCGTCAATGACGGTCTTGACAAGCTTGTTGTCGGACATGGTAGCGTTTGATATTATAGAAAATATACAAGTTCAAATCAAAATTTAATCTGTCTTTCCCGCGGCTTCTTCTTCTTCTTCTTCTTCTTTTCTTCTTATTTCTTCCTCTATTTCTTCCTCTATTTCTTTTATTCTTCTTGCCTTTTCTTCGGCAGTTTCACACAGTATTACCTCGAGAAGATCGAATACTGTTTCATACCTTTTTGTTGAAGTCGTACCATACCAGCCCTATACCAACAATTGCGGCTGAAGAGATGAGAATCTGCGGAACGTCAACTTTAAGCATGTTGATATATATTCCACTCGGAAGAATTTAAATCATTTTTTTTAAACCTTTTGGCTGTGTCGCGCGAGCAGGTTCTGGCTCAACACGCGCGGGCTCAGGCGCGGGCTCAGGCGTTTTTTTGCCGAATACGGCCTTGAGCTCTTCCCGTTTGTAATAAATCCCGACCAGTGAAACGACTATGCTGGCAACAGCAAGCCATTGGGTGGTGCTGAGGCCGCTATTCTTTTCTACGTTGCACTTTGGGCTTTCGCCTACTCTAGTCGGGGCTGGTTCAGGAGCGGCTGTGGCGGCTTTCGCCTTATTTTCCGCGAGATAAGCCTCGGCCGCTTTCTTCTGTTGTTCCCGTGCCAGCCGCGTTCTTTCAGCAACCATTTTTCCAGCGGCCACACGCTTGGGATTTTTTACGCGCTGCATTGACGTTGTTGCAGTCGGAGTTGTCGCTTGCTGTGTGACGGCGACGGCAGGTGCTGCCTGGGTCTCGCCCTGCGTATGCGCCGTGACGGCAGTTGCGCTCTCGGATTGTTCGGTAGACATGCTGTGCAAATATAATAATGCTTACAAATTCACTCAGGATTTTTCTGCAATCACTCAGCGGTTGTTGAGGATTGCTCTTCCGATTTTACTTCGGCCTTTCTCTCCAAATGTGAGTTAAAATCAACATGTTTTGTGGTGATCAGCGCCGCGTTGGCCGCAGCAAGAAACCGGCCGCACTTCAAAGCAAGGTTGCCGGCCAGATTGGAGAGCTCTTTGTTTATGATGCAGTCATTTCTGAGTACTTTTTGGTAAGCGTCGATGTCTTTGATGTTGACGGTCATTCCGACCACTTTGGATACAAGAAAAATAAAGCTGTCGATCAAACTTTCTGTTGTCTTTGAGCCCACGTATGTCTCGTAGCGTTTGGTGTATTTCTCGACCTCTTTGTCGCTCAGGCGCTTCACCTGCTCGTGGGTTAACTGCACTCCGATGGCGTCTTTTGCTTTTCCTGTAGACACCGTACCAGCACGGCCAGCTGCTCGCGAAGAGAAGGAATGTCAGGCCCGGGGGCGGTTGGAGCCATGCCAACTGCTGGACCACTCGGCTCGGGCTCGGTTTGAAGAAGGTTCATAACTTCTGCTAACGCGACCTCTTCTTCAGCCATTATGCAAGGCTATATACAGCTTCCATTTTTTTATTCAAAATGTCTTACCCCGTAGGGGTGGCGAAGCGAGAACACAAGATAAGAGAACTTTCGCTCTTTCAGCTTTGAAACCAGACCTTTGTACTCATCCGGAGAGAGTTCGCTGGCGTAATCATCGAAAACGGCTTTCGTGGTCTTGGCCGAGGGGGTGTAAAAGAGAACGATCGCCGCCACGTTCTCCCGGAGGGAAGCTGTTATGCCGGTTATCTTCTGGGTCAGCACCAAAACGCTGATGCCCATATGCCGGGCAGAAAAGGCGAGATTCACCAGCTCGCCTGTACGCCCTTTCACATCTTTGGAGGCTGCGCAGTCATCGAGTATTATGAGCGTGTTGGCGCCCTCGAAAAGCCATCTCACGAGCTTTAACCATTTTTCCACGTCGTGCTGCTCGCATACTATCACATCCATTCTTGGATCACTTTCACCAATTCTGTGGTAGGTCTTGTTGTGCGCAAATGTCGGGCAGATTAGAACGATGTAGTCGAACTTGAAGCGGAAAGGGCCGTAGATCTGGTCCACCACGAACCTCGATTTGCCTGAATTAGTCGGCCCCACGATGAGAGCGTTGAAGGGTATCTTGCTTGGGTCCATGTTCATATTCAATTCTGCACAGATTCTAGTTGTCTGTCCATAATGTTGATCTGGGAGTCGGCGATGACGAATACGTGGCAGTTCACGTTGCCTGAACCTTCGGCTTTCCTCTCGATTTCCAGCTGGACACCGTCTGTACTGTTCACAAGGCGCTTGCCACTTCCGTGCATTTCTTGGTCCGCCATGGAGCGCGTATCTATCAGAAGCCCGAAATTATCCCCGGTATAAAACTTTGTCGCATTCATGTGCTCGGTTTTATTTTTTTCCTTCACAAAGAATCGTTGGGCCTCTTCCCGCATGTCCTTACCTTCGACTCCGTTGTTGTAAATCATGTTGGGCGAGCCGTTGATCGTGACGCTGACTTTCGTCAGATCCGGGAAGACCTATTTTTCTGAATCTCTGGCGCCATCACCATACGGCTCTATGAACAGTAGCAGGATGGCTTTTAGTGACCTTTTTTGGGCGTCGACTTTGATGTTGATCCTCGTGTCGGTGTCTTTTTTGAAGATCACCACTTCACAACGCATCACGTGGTCATAGGCGAACTCTTTGCCGCTAGAGTAAACGCTGTACGCCTCGTCTGCCAGAGTCTTGCTGCGGATCATTTCGTACTCGAGCTGGATGTTGGTCAGCTTGTATTTCAGCTGGGTTGTATCAGAGCCATTGACCACATGTTCAGCTTCAGCAAGGGTTACTTCGAATACGAGGTCGTTGTAAAGGGCCTGGGGGTAGAAAACGCCGTGGTCAGTTAGAATCTGATGGTCAGCCTGATCCGGTACTTGCTTCCGTATACCTCATTCAGCTTTTTTTTCAGCATCGACGCCCGATGTTTTCTTGTCTCCCGCACCTGAGCGGATCTTGCATAGATCCTCACTCTGAATCCCTTCGAGAATCAAGCCGTCTCGCTTTTCCTGCGAAAGGAAAAGGTCATCAAAGATTTTGTAGATGCCATATCCAACCGTGTCTTGCAAGGTAGTGCCTCCAAACTTCACGAGCAGCCTGTCAACGAGCGCCCGCGTGACGTTCTGGACAAGGAAGTTGTTGGCGTGCCCTCCAGAAAGGTCGATGTTAAAGACAAGCACTAGCGAGCCCGGCACCAGAACCTCGTTCACGTTCAGCTTGGGCACTGAAACATACAGAATATCGCCGGGTTTGGCTTCAGTGCGGGAAAAGGTGATTCGCTTGACTGCGCGCTCGGCTTGCATGGAGTGTAATGTCTTTTTTGTATACGCTGGGCGAAGGTTCTCTGGCACTGACATTGTATAATACCACCGTTTAGTATTTTTCTAATTTAAAAAATGACAGAATTGGAATATATTGCTATGGCGGAAGGCGGCGGCGAATTTGGTTACAAAGAAGGCGCTATTCTCCTTGGTCATACGGACGATCAAGACGACGATGGCGAACAAGAGGCTGAAAGAACCCAGCCTTTTCAGCCAGGCGCGTGGTCCACTCCTTGCCACGGCGGAGAGACAATAGGAATGAAAACGTGGCAACACGAGCAGATAGGGCTACCTGAAACTTCTTATGGGGGGACATATAGAAAAGTTACAGACGAAGAGATTCAAAGAAGGCTAGACGCCTTGAGAGACAAGAACACGGGGCTGCTGAATGATTCCGGAATCGAGCTTTTGCCCCCCGGCTTACAACAAAAAGAAATCGAAAGAGTCAAAACTTTTATCAAAGCTCGGTACCCGAACGCCAAATTTGATTTGGGGTCAAATGAGCTAAGAATTGAATTCTCCGAAGAAAAAGGTAAAAGAGGTGTGGTTGTCATTGGTCCGAACCTGGGGAAGACAAAAATTGTTTTGGAAAATGGCAGCGATTTCCAGAAAGCCTTCTTAAACAAAACCTTCGTCAAAAATGCCCTGGGTAATCCTGCTGAAGAAATTATCAGCAGAAACTCTGAAGAAATTCGAAAAAAGCAAAAAGAATATGAGGAAATAAGAAATAAAAGGGCAGAAGCAGAAAAAAGATTGAGAGAACAAAATGAATTGGTAATGGCTCTTACTGAGCGGTTAAATAAAGAAAAAGCCAAGATTGAACAACTCAAAGACCTGCCAGAATATGAAAAAGAAATTAAAAGGAAAAAAGAACTGACAAATAATTTAGAAAAAGATTTAAAAGAAGCGGTGAAAGAAAGAAAAGAACGAGAAAAAAAAGTAAAAAAACTGGACGATCAAGATGAAAAGAAAGCCCGCCTTGAAGCAAGTATTGCGGAAGTGATAAAGAACAGAAATTCGATGGAAGAAAGGCTCAACGAGACAAAAACTTTGTACGACCTGAAAGAGCGGGAAAGCAAGCTGAAGCGTCAAAACGAGGAAGATCAGGAGATCATCCGAGATGAGAATGCCTTGCCCTCCGACATAGTAGACGCAGAAGAAAGAGTGGCAGAAAGAAACGAGGAGATCGCGCGTTTGCAAACTCAGATTGCGGAAAGGGAAAGGGCGCGGCCTCTCTTGGAAAGGGTAAAAGAGATCTTCAAAAAATATGGCGTGACGGTAACAGCAGTATTTCTTGCTGCAGGGACCACAATCGGAGCTGTCATCGGGGCCCTCACCAGAGATTTGAAAGCTACCGGCAAGGCTTTGGGGAAAGACCTAAAAGATATTGGCGCGAAACTTGCTTCTATTCTGCCCGGGCTGATAGGATCGATCGTGAGCTTCCTGTTGAAAACCGCCGGCCAAGCCATCGGGTTTCTGGCCGAGCACACCTGGCTGCTTATTCTTGCCGCGGTGGCCTTTTTGTTCGAAAAATATTTTAAGAAGCAGCGGTAGCTTACCGCCAAGCCATGAACAGCAAAGCCGATAATCCTACTACACCGACAATTACCGCCGTCTTGTTTATTTCATGTTGCGGTGTTTTATCTGGAGCTTTGGGCTCTATTTTTTGTGACGTTGGTTGTGCTTGCTGAGTTTCGGCTGAAGCTGATTTCCTTGATTCGGCTGTTGCTGCTTTGTGTATCGGGTTGGAAGGATGGCTGTTGGGAGTGTTAATTTTTGACGAGCCGCCTGCCATGAGTTTGAGCGCGGCTTTTTTTGTCTCCGGGTTTACCTCGTTGTTCGCCCCAAGTTTCATCCCGGAGACCGCCTGTTTCAGCTTGTTGTTGTAACCGATTGTGCTTTCGGTGTTGATTATCATTTGCGCGGGCATAAGCCAGGCCATGGGGGCTACAATAAGATTGAGCCTAACCTTCGCTTGATCTACTGCGAGCTGGTACCTTTGCACGCTCGCGGCTAGGTCGGGCTGTCTGATCGCGTCTTCCATCAGCACCAGGAACTCGCTCTGGGCTTCTCTCGCCCGGCCCCCAGAACCGAGAATGCTGCTTCGGACGTTCACCTGCGCGCCCAGAATGCAGTAAACGAAAGCCTCGATTGACTGGTTGATTCTCGACAAGCCCGCCTGCGTCAAACCTGATGCTGTGTTTGGCGCGAACAAGTGCGCTTGAGCATAAGCAGAAGCACCCGGTTCGATGTAATAAATCAGGTTTCCTTTAAGCGCTTTCCCTCCTTCATCACTGAATTTGTTCCATCCCGGGTATAGGTAATCAGTTTTCGACGCGCCGCTCGCATAGACGTAAACGCTTCCAAGACCGTGGTTTGCCCCGTGCGTGAAGCGAAAATCGCTCGAGGGGTCTATGCCGAACTCGCTGCATAGCCTTTTGTACGAAGCAACGTCATAATGATTGTTGAATTGGTTGAAAGGCGGGTCTCCGGGCAAAGCGCTCATGCTCTGAATTCCTCCTAGCTGGTACAAAATGCGCCTGACGGTGAAATACACGTGGAAGGTGTAAAAAGCTCTTATCTGCGGGGGGAGATTTATCCCGTTGTCAAAGATTTCGCGAGAAATTCCGCACCCCTGTGTCGCGCAGAAAACCGCGAAGTTGAGCTGTTGCGGCCAATATTTCATGTCAGGCCCTCCTAACCAGTGTTTTGATTCGGCTCCAGAAGTGTGCCTGAGTTTGGTTTTTGAAATATTTCTCTGAATTTTGTCGTGAAATATTGGTCAGGCGTGACGTAGATTTTGAGTTCGGCGTTGAATATTTTCTTCAAGCTTGGCGCTTTTCCGTCGAAAGGTTCCGCGGGGATGGGTAAGGAAACTTTTGAATCAAGTGGCGACAATTGGTAAGGAAAAACCCAGCTGTCCCCCAAACCAAGCGCTTGTTTCATTTCCGCACTCCAATATTTTCTGTCTGATCCGAAGACGCTTTGTAACGAGCCTTCGCTTTCTTTGAAAAACACCTCTGCGGTTGCGTTATTTTTCTCGTCGATGCTTTCTTGCGAAACGAACCGGCTTTTGTCCGCTTTTGGAAAGTTGTTTAAAAAATTTGACCACGCCTTTTCTTCGGCGACTGCCGCTTTTTTCACAAACTCAGGATCTTTCCACGGATTCGCCATTGTATTTGAACACAATTTTGTTTGTTAAATATAAAATGGTTGTTCTCACTATTGTCACACAAGAGAACGGAGGGACTATCTATTTTGAATACCCGATACCGAAAGTACATCTCATGAAACTCATATCTTGTAGTTTATTCAACAGCTGGGACACTCTGAAAAAGGAAGGTTCAGCCACCTTGGGAGATAAAGACAAAGATAAAGTTTTGTCAGTTAGTAATTTACTCCCAGGGCATTATAGTTTAGAGAGAATTGCAAAAGAAATAGACGGTCTGTTTGGCAAATATAACTATAAGTTGGAAACAGCAATAAATCAACCTATTGGCCAGCTTGTAATCAGAAATTCTGGGGGTAAACCGATTGAACTTGATCGCGATTTAGCCAATTTGCTTGGTATTGGGCGAAAGTTGAATCATATAACCCGCGTAAAAAGGCTTACATCTCCAACGACATATTTTATTCATTGTGATTTGATCGACAAAGAACGGAATCTGTTCAATGGCAAAAAGTCAGATGTCTTAGCTATGTTTGATGTGAAAGGGAAGCCTTTTGAAAATGTAAGCTACCATGGTTCTCCGCAACAGGTTTTGCGTGACTGCTCTACGGACGAGTTTATAAATAGCATCACTATTAGCGTCAAAGATGAAAATGGCAAACTCTTTGATTTCAAGGGCTTCCCGCTTCTTTTTGAATTAGAGTTAAATTAAATTTCTTTATATATAATGTCTTCAGTAAATCTGTTACCTCCAAGCGCGCCGCCTGCCGAGCCTCTCTATCCAGTACTGGCGACGCCTTCCGAAAATTTCCGCTTGCAAAAGATCAACGAGATTGCCAACACTTTGGACGGTGAGGTCGCCCACTATCGCCTGGTTGCTAAAAAATACAAACGGGCAAGAAAATTTGTTAATTGGAGTGCTGCCGGCTCCAGTGTTCTCTCGGCAGCGTTTTCCAGCGCTAGTTTTGGCTCCGCTATGTCTTTGGTTGGCCTGCCGGCAACAGTTCCACTGGGCGGCGCTGGGGTTGCTTAGCTCTCGTTTCTTCGGGGCTGATAATCACCAGCAAAAAACTTGATTCCAAAATTAAAAAACATCAAGAGATTACCACGCTCGCCGTTGCCAAGCGGGATACAATCAACAGATTGCTCTCCAAAGCTTTGAATAACAACGAAGTGTGTTCCCACGAGTTTGACACCATCCTTTCCGAGTTTCAACAGTATAACGCACTCAAGGAACAAGTCCGAGCAAAGATGCTTCGCCAACCGTCAAAGAGAAAGCTTACCGATGTCGATGTCAAGAAACTGGAGAAAGACATCCGCGGCAGACTTGAAGCTGAACTGATAAAAAAAAATAACAGACCCCCAGCTTCGAACTGACTTTTAGAAAGAGACGGTTTTATTTGCATATTATAAAAACATGCTCGTCTGCTTCCACTTGATCGCGTTTCTCGCCCACGAATATTTCACATTTGAGTTGCAAAAAGATGCTCGCGATATTACGCGCGAGGTCGTTGCTGCTATGCTTGATGCTGATGAGGTTTTTTACTAGGAACCCCCCACCTTTTTTTCGCTAACGCTCCCTGCCAAAAAGGAACCACTCATGCCAATTGTAACCATCCCAGGAGCATACTTTCAAAAAATTCTTGTACTCAGGGCTGGCTTCTATGAGAGGTATTGACTCCATTGGCGGGCTTAGCGTCGCTTTATGAAGAGTTCCCTCCCTTTCGAAACAGGGGAAACAACAGCCCTCGAAATAGCAGTCCGGATATTCAAAGCAGATTATCATTGGTGCAATCTGCTTCCTGTATTGGCAGAAAGGCAGTTTTGAAATATGCTCGTGGACCTTGTCCCAGCCCAAATCCGCTCGCTGGCAAAGCTTTATGGTGACATAATCTTTGTAAATTTTCTCGCGAAGCTCTGGAGGGAGGTTTTGAATGGCATCGGAAAGTTCGCAGCTTTCTTTCCGGCTACGCATCAACCACGCACACTTGTTTGTTGCTCGAATCATCGCTTATGTCCGAGCGGTATAACAGCGGGGTCGTTTGTTTCTAATTGGAAGCCCTCCCCTTCCCTCCTTCCCTGTAGTAGTATATAGGGGATTAATCAAATACTGTTTCGCAGAGGGACCCAACATTTCCCCGTTTCCAACCCCCTGGTTCAACCGAAGCGAGCTTGCGAGCTTCGGAATTAAAGCTGGGGGTTGTAAAACGGGGAAATACTTCTCCCTCTGCGAAACGGTATTTGGTTAATCCCCTATATACTACTAATCTGAAGCTTTGCTTTTATCTTATATAAATGTTTCATTTTTTGTCATTTGAAGAGCGGCTTCAGTTAAACATAAATGTTTTCATTGGTGTTTTTTCCCCTTTTATATTTTAATTTCGGCAAGTTGTGCTTAGTCTCTTTCTTGTGAATGAAGAAAATCAGTTTTGAAAAGAGCCATTATCCACCTCGGCCGAGAAGCAATTCGGTTCTTAGACGAATTTGGGAGCGCAGGCAAACGTTCTGAGTCGGATTTGCGTATTCCCAAGTACTTTATCAGAGCAACAATTAGAGACGACGGCATTTTGACTGATGGTTGGAGACAGCCGGAGGGTTGGCAGTGCTTCATGGCCCAAAGTGATTGTGGGACACATTTGTTCTCCAGAGCCGGTCACCACTTCCCTTCTATATGAATGAATTCCATTTGACAGCCAATTTGCTCGGCAAATCATTTGGTCACGTGCGTTAATCTTTAAATACATAAAAAATGAAAATTATTGTCAGCCACATTCAAGGAGATTTCTTAAAGCACGTCCTTTATTAAGTTTGATGTTCTCCACGGTTTGCGCAAATCCGCAAATTGTTTATTTTGAAGTTGAACTCTAATCATAATTCTAATTTGAATGTTTGGTATCTGCGAAAAATTAGTTATTGTGGAATACATTGTTTGTGCACAAACTATATATAACTTTCAAAGATCACGTTTTCGTCAGATCTATATATCGATAAATGCTTGCAGTACTCTAGACTTATGTTAATTTGGACGAACATCTAAGGAAAGTTTAACGCCTCTCTCGGTGAGTGGTAAAACGTATTTTCGTGATTCGTAAATGACGTTATTTTTTCTCGTGTAAAGTGAAATGGCTAGTTTTTGAGATTTTTTTTTCTCCTGGGTCGTGATTTCATTAGTACTGTATAAACCATGATTTTTCAGAGTAATTTTCTGTGAAATAAAAAATAATCCGCTCGGTCCTTCAGCATTAGGCTTCAGTGGAACGCAGTTTTTTTTTTTTTTTTTTTTTTTTTTGCTGCTAGTGGAAAAAAGAAGTGGAGAGGTGATGAAGATGTCGAACATGGCTGTTCTTTGGACATTAGAGGAGCTCAGTCAAGATATTTTGGCTATGTATAAAATTACATTTAAATTGACGGAGACCTGAAAATAATAGTTTACTAAGATAGAAAAACACCAAGGAGATAATAATAATAAGTCATAGAGGAACAAGGATGGTTAAGGATGGAGAAGATTAACACGGATTACAAACGACGAACTTGAAAACTTTAGGCTAACTTTTTCAAGATACGCATCCTTTAAGTATCAAGATCTCTTTAATTTTGTAAGTTCGGGTAAAAATGTCTCCTCTTTTATCGTGATGCGTGCAATCCGTGAGGTTTGAAAGGACTTCATTTTCTGTGAAACGTGATCAAGAGCATCCTATCCTACCCTGGTCTCTCTAAGCTGCCGGACGTATACTGACATCACAGCTTGACAGCAAAGTCTTATTGACTTGTTAACAACAGGAATTCTCGACTTAATTCTCCGTATAAGCCTCGTTTTATTGCAGATGTAAACACCGCCAAACTTTAATAATTTAGGAATTTGTCATCTTCCACAAGGCCGCCTTCCGTTTTGCCTTTCCAAATTCATTACCAGAGAAAAATAATTAGCATTTCCAAGCACGCAAAAGAACGCGCCTTGCCTAGACGCTCTCAAGATGAATTCATATTTTGAGTCTATTAAACAGTCTGTAAAGATAAGTTGGAGATATTTGATCTCTATAGGGGGTAAAGCTTCATAAATCTTTGTCGCTTCTTGTTGATAGCATCGATTTAATAAGATTCGCTACTTTTGCGGAAATCAATTTGTTTGTCTTTCCGTGTATCACCCTTGAGGCCCGTCAAATTTGAGTTTTAAGTCTTCTGATCTTATTCCTCAATCAGAAGAAGCCAGAAGTACTTAGTTATTGAGTTGCGGGGCGTTACGCGATAATCCCCTTCTCGAACCCGTCAAGACTGTTATAAGTAAGTCAATATTTTTAATTAAATAAGCGAATACTTCACAGATTTAAGTTAAAACCAACCCGAAAGGATGAGGTAAGGAAAGGTGTTACAAATCAAGGTTACCTTCGCTTCGTCAACTAAGTTCACGTTATAGGTAATGTGAACCGATTTTGTCTTTGGACTGTTTTGGAAGGTCAAAACGTGCATTTGATGTTGTTGGTTGATGTGACTGTCTCCCTCATTTCTATCTTTACTTTGTTCTGTACACAATGCAAGCATTGTAGTGAAACTTACACGGACAATGCATACAGCAGTCGAGCTAATATAGTTGCAATTATGCGTTAACTTAAGGTTTATTCGATGAATGTGCGTAGGGTCGACACTGAATTTTCCCCCGTTGAAACAAAATGTATGCAGGGTGTAAAGAGCTGTCAAAAAAACGAGACATTTTCTCCGATAGATGACTTACCAATTTAGCTACAGGATTGCTTGAAAGAAAACTCCATTATACATATATGAAGAATTGAAAATAACAGAAAGCAATTTTTTTGTTGCGACAGAAATGCGACAAAACAGGAACATCAAAGATTTAAATCAAGTTATCAAGCCATGATTAAATTTCCCCAGTTACTGTCAACATAATGTTATCTTGACATGAAAAGAGCAACGTCAGAAAAACTCAGAGTGCTATTTTGTCGATATCGGTAGTCGAACACCTCATCCATTACTAAGTGGATTAATAATTTCAAGAAAATGCGCTCTTTCCAAAACACCGTGCAAAAACAACTGATTACAAGTGACCACCGCCCACCTGTGTTTTGCAGATGATTTTCGAGAGAGTGAGCTAGTTGTTTGTATTTTATAAAGACTCTGAAAAATCGTTTATCGAAAATTATAGTCCGCTTAGGCCGGAGAATTTGTTTTCTTCGCTGTCACTGTTTGTATTTAGAAGCTGAGATTTTATTTTTATATTGTGTTTGTCAAAACAAAATCCCATTTGCGGAGGTCTTTTAGCTATAGATAAATTGAAATACTAAAACTAAAATTAAATCTGTTTTCTTTAATTCAAATGCATGGACTCGTCAGGAAATAAGTGGCAAACAATAATTTTTAATCCACCAGTTAAAATAGAGGCGGGTCCGCGGTGTAAAAGATCATAAATAGTAGTAATCCTTAGTAATCCTTAAAATTTTTTTTTTTTTTTTTTTTTTTTCATGTTTTGATTTCCTTCCGTGTTCCCCTCCAGCTATTGTTTAGCTTAAAATCTCATTGATAATCAACAATGCAACAGAGTAATTAGGAAACCTCCTTAAGCTGTGAAATTGCCGAAATTCAAAATGAATTCGGCGTCACTACCAAGTTGTTTTGACTTCGCAGCAGTGTTCGTTTCTCGCCAAACACGAAACTGAAGAAGCTACGGAACGCTGTTAAGAATATCACACAGGGAAAATACAACAGAATCAGACAGATTTATTAACTATGGAACCTCGCTTGGCTGAAAAAAATATATATATATATAAATATATATATTCTGTCCATTTATTTATCTGGTTTTGGGACATTCGATGAACTTGGCTTTTGAGAAGAAAGAAAACTTATCAACAGATAACCTTTTTAGTTTTACTAAGTAATTAGAGATGTCGATAGAGCATGGAATTTATCTTGCATTTAATCGCTTCTTTGGTCGAGACCTTCCCATGAGCAAATTAACTCAGGAAAACGTTACGTTTGTACAAGACAATTTCTTTGATCATTCTAGAATTCAATTAAGATCACTTGCTGACCAAGCCCTCTAGCACTCTTCATGAAATTTCATTCTTCCAAATCTTCCCAAATCTTGCAACTGTAAGTTGATCAAGAAATTAAAGTTCTCTTAAATAAATCATTATGGGCCTATTTTTGACATAGAACACGAATTGCTTTGTTTTGCATAGAATGAAATAGAGGAAATGAAACAAAATTGGCTGATAAAACCGACATTTTTCTAATATATATATATATGTAAATCATCTAGATGGCTCTAGTTCATCCGTTGAAATGCGTGCAAGAGTGTTCTACGTGGTGGCTCCTTTTCTCATTTTCAGTATACATCCCTGGTGTTATGTCTAATGTCTGTAGGAAGATTTCATCTTTGAGGTAGCACACTTAATATTAGCCGAAAATTTGCGTCTCACAAAAGCACTTGTTATCAGTATATCTATAAATGGCATTTCCGTCTTCCCAGCATTTTTATTTATTCCTGGCTTTGACAGAACGATAGAACAAATTAGTTTCTGTTACTGATGTTATCTGCTAGCAGTCATACCACAGAATGACATACAACTTCCTTGGAAATTAAGAAATAGTTCAAAATTCACTCTGGTAATATTGACGACTTATCGGTATTCATGTATGTGTCTCTGAGAGATTAAAGCCAGAATCAGAATTGTGTTTGTTTACCACTGACTCAAGGGTACCAATGACTAGAAAATACCATTATCCAACGGAAAAAATTATACAGCTAATTTTTAAAACGCCCACGTGAAGCAATTGCAACTTTAATTTTTAAATTCGTAATAAATTCTCGTAACGGCAGATCTGAAGTTGAGTCTTTAAAGAGCAGAATACAAAGTTGGGTCTGAAAATACATCTAGTATTACCCAGAAGAAAGGAACTTCGCTATTACACTACGCATGCCTGACCTAAACGTTTTTTGTTTTTTTAAATAAATCTTTTCTTTGAGAATACCGCTTTTAATGAAGTGCTTTTAATTTTTTTCATTTTCAGCTCAATTAAAAGAGAATATCTCAAGGGCTGTGGATTAAACTTATGATTAGTCTTGACAAGCACTTTTAAGTAGATTCTGTTAACTTTCCGACAGCACTTGGCAAAAGGGCGCCTTGTTTGTCGTATAAATCACAACAGACTCCGGTCCAAGGATCTGTGAAACTTCCTGCACTACAAGCCTAGAAAAACTGGGACAGCGTAGAATAACTGCCGCTTAAAGAAATCAACTGGGAAAAGTGCCAGTGTTAGTGTATGCTTTTTCAAAGCTTGCCACGGTAAACTTTCTGTGACCAGCCTCCGATTCAAAAGATGAACAACACTTCCGTACCACAAGTAACCCCAAGCGTCACAGTTACTTCTTTCTCATTCTGGCCAAGCTTCGTGTATCCAGTCGCGACGTGTCACATACTAATCGTAGTTGTGGCAATCATTGGAAACCTCTTGGTCTGTTGCGCTATTCTCGTCAACAAGAACCTTCGCAATAATCCAACAAACCTCTTTATTTTCTCGTTGGCGTTCTCCGATCTTCTCACCGTGATTATCGTTGTGCCGTTTGACATTGAGGGACTTTTTCTTGATTGGGATTGGAAGCACGGAGAAATAATGTGCAAGGCCTGGATCACGGTGTACCTCATCACTGTACCCACCTCGATTTTGACCCTTTTGGCCGTCAGCGTTGATCGTTACAAGAGTCTCAGTGATCCTCTGAATCGCTTCCGCCGTTCCAGATTCATGACTCGGAAAAGGGCTCTGATTATCAGCCTCATTATCTGGTTATACAGTTTGCTGTTCGCTTTACTTCCCATCGTGGGCTGGCGAACAGAAGAGAGGTTCGTCTACAATAGCGTCTGTTATTTCCCTTTTCCCTTGGAGTACATGACGCTCAGTTCTTCTCTAAATTTTATTTTACCTTTGCTGATAACCTGTGCCATATATATCAAGATTTATCTCATCGCTCGCAAGCAACACAACTTTGGCGGAGCTGAGAGCCGAAAACTACGTTCGACAGAAGAAAAAAAGGTTTATTCCAAAAACGTCCGAGCGGCCAAGACCATCTCCATCTTTGTGGGGGTTTTCTTCTGCTGTTGGGTTCCATACTCGTCGATCAGTATGGTCGCCACTCTATGTGAGACGTGTGCAAACCACATTCCGAATGAAGTGCGTATTGTGTTGCTGATGTTTGGTTACCTTAACTCGGCGCTAAACCCGTTCCTTTTCGCGTTCCGCAACAATCGATTTAAGGCTACCTACAATATGGTGTTCAAATCTGTCAAACCCCGACCTAAGGCCACAAACGACTTCAGCTGCAGACGTTCCACGCTGACCCAGGGCACCCTTGCACCGGATTTTGTCGATCTACACGAATACGAGGTTCGCGCTCACGCGGCGAAATTGAGAAGGGAGAGTTTGTCGGCAAAGATGCAGTCCAAGTTGTGAGGAGTCACATGTTGTGCAGAAACCTCTTCACTGGAACACAGAACGGTCAGAACCTACATTGATACGCAGTAACTATAATACTCTAATTAGAACGCACGCCAATTTAACATATGATTTTTGCTTATTTACATGTTACCACCTTTGCTAGGACCACGCAAGTCACTTCGTCAGCAAAATGCACAAAACTGAAATCAGGGTAAGAATAATGTTTATTTGTACCCCCGAGGTACTCCCTGAAAATTGGGGTGGGGGTGTGCGGCCCACTTCCCAAAACCGTTACCGCATTTAGGACCAAAATCTGCGATTTTCCGTAGCTTATTTTTAATATGACCTGGTCAAAAATTCGATATCCTATTTAAGACCTAACCCTTAAACCCATACCCTGTTTCAGACCTGCCTTATAATTAGCTCTTCAGTTCAGATGTTAAAGGCATTGTGAAGCGTTTTTGTTGATGGTCTTAGTATTCTCTAAAAAACATACCTAATTCAAGTCTAGAGTTCAAGACCATACACTATTGGAAACCAAAATGGTTAATACGATACCCTTTTTCTTACCAAAATGGCTAAAATACCATACCCTTTGGGGCCGCACACACCTATTTAGCCCATATAGGGGAGTATGCAGTCAACACTGTGTTTGATTTATGCTTGAGCATAAATCCGCCTGTAAAATTCATGCCGCCGAGAAGTTACAAAGGCGCCAAATAGTGACTGGTTTTGGATTTGCTGCAATCTATAAAGCAATTTCCAATTGAGTGTCGTAAACTGACCAAAACCAACCAATAGAACGTTTTCACATGACGTCATGGCAGCCATATTGGTGTTCCAAAACAATGAAACGGCGGCCATGTTGGTGTACTAAACCAATCTTGTGGGAGTTCAACTCTTTTCTTATGTGAACACTTTCTTTTGTTCCAATAAATTTGCATGGCTGCTGGCGACATGAGTGAAAACGTATTATTGCCAATCAGAAAGGAAACATGTATATTGCTTTTAAAGAAAAATTAAACTTCTTTCGATCATCAAAAGCCCTTATTGTACAGCCCATGTTATTTCATCTTGTTGGATATGCTCGAACACCTGTCTTGTTCATTTCTGACATCGACAGTTAAACTTGTTTTGTTTTTCACATCGGTATGTTAGAGCTGAAGTATTACCTGTATTATTCTTGTAAGCTCGTAGCATTATTGAAGCACAAACTTTCCTCCAAATATAGACCTAAACATTTTCTTTCCGATAATAACATCCCTCACCCCACCCCCAACACAACCTGAAATGTTCCTTGAACAAATTAAATCTATGGATTTATTATGGGAATTTTAAGGGATGTTACATACAAGGTATATATCTAGATGCAGCTGTTATATCAAGAGGGCATCAGTCATTCATTCAGGCATTGTAAAATATTTGCGGTTACGAAATGATATTTTACCAGGCAAGGGGTCGGTAAAAAACATTTGTTAAGGACTAGCCAGCATACATAAAATATGAATATCGCTTGATGTATAAACAGTACTCAGGTAACCTCGTCAAATATAAATGCACAGGATAACGGTTGGATTAGTGACGCCCAACACTCGAAAATACTGTGAAAACACTCGCCTGGCGCCTTGTTCCCACAGCATTTCTCGTTCTCAAAAAACTTTCACTCGTGTTTCTATAACTCGACGGAAACATCATATTTCTAATCGAAAGTCAGATTTTCTCAACTTTTGTTTCTTCTTGTAGATATTTCATTCAAAATCTAAAGTTGCACTAAGCTCAAATGAGCTAGATCATTTTCAACTCTAGATCTTGGTGGGTTTCATACTTTAACTTTTTCCAAGCTCATTAATTTTGCGATGTGGAAAAATATTGTTTACCTGGTAAAAGAACTGCTGCATTGTAATTGTTTAACTAATAGGTATTAATACTTGCTAAGAGTATAAATGTGTAAATAATATCAATTAATCTGCTGTAGCGACTTAAAATAAAAGTTGATAGTGGAAATACCGTGTCAGCGTTAATTCTGGAATGCAGAAATGTAAATTAGTCAAATAAAAGTTAAAATAGAAACATCAAACAATGTCTGAGAGGCAACGAAGAAGTAAATCATGGGGTAGAGATTCATAAAACCCTTGGTGCTGAAGAATGCCTGGTTTCCTTCGATTGCCGCAAAGACACGACTATCAAAGCGCATGGACTTCTCTCCTTAAATTATGTTTGTCTCCTCATGTGTTCTGTTCGTACAGAGACACAATGATATACAGTCGAAACTCTATTAAGCGGCCACCCCATATTGGTTCGTTTTGGAAAAGAATAGTCTGAAATAGAAAGGGACGCCTCATAAAACCATGATTCCATGTTTACTAAGCAGTTATTTACCCGATGGTAAAAAATATTCAAATTACACCAACTCCTATTAAGCAGCAAACCTCTATTAAGCGGCCACCTCCAATTTTCCCGAGGGTGGCTGCTTAATAGAGGTTCTTAACACAGCTCTATTTCAAGATGACGGCTCACGGTCAAGGTCAGAAAGATCCGTATAATTAATGGGCCAAAATCACAACATGAACACACACAAGAAGATGTTTAATTTCCTTCGTTACGTATACGCGATAGACTAGAGAGTAAATGAAAAGCCAATGGCAGCTGAGCCCTATTCACCTTTTATCAGCTGTAGAGAGATTTTATGACTGATTAGCGAGTTCTAGATCACTTTACACGTCAACATGTTGATGATAAGCTGGGAGGCGGAGATCTGTTGGGCGTGACCAAAGAGTGTTAAAACACTCGGACGTACACCCAACCCACCGTGATACAAGGGGCAGGGGAGGGTGGGAAGTGGATGAACCCCTCCCATGCGATTTCATTTTAATAAGACATATGTAAATTATTAAATAGATAGTCCTCGGCTTCCAGAGAAGAGTACGGGTAAAGGAGTTTGGTCCCTGTATATGTCTTGTTTTTAAAGTAATCCCTCTTACGTTATTCTTAGATCAGTTCCAGGTTCAGAAATCTCAGGAGGGCCAAGAGATAGGCAATCACGTGGACAGCTCGAGCGACTAAACACGCATTTTCATCCTCTACGAAAACATCCACGCAACGCACGCGATAATATTTTTCGCGGAAACGCTGGGGACCATGTTTTGTTTGTTTGTTTGTTCGCTCGTTTTTTTTATTCGCCACAAATATAGAAAAAATAAATGAGATGTACAAACAAGAGCAAAAAAGTGTCAGAAAGTGGCGAGGTGGCCTATAAAGAAACCACGAGGCTTATATTATTTCTAAATATTGTATATAACTATTGGTAAAGAATAAGGCCACTTTTTTGGCTGACTAAAATACAGAACTATATGAAAGGTTTGACTACTTTTCAGTCTTTTGTAACTGGCTAATTTACTCCACAATAGACATAATAAAGTCATTTGGGTGATATCTCAGACGTTTAGCTTTTTTAAATTAGTGCTCCAAGTCAAATGATCAATTTAACCTCTAATTTAGCTGTGTTCGGCTCGTTCGTATTCATTTGCACTGACTTCAACGGCTTTTACATTGCTTCTTTTAAAAGAACATAAGGTAGATAGCACTTTCAGTGCGACCTGGCCATATTGTTGTACAGTAATCACATTGAGCCCCGGCCAAACGATCGAAACATTTCAACGCAACATATCGCAACATTGTGAAGTATATATGAAATAATTCATATTTCAACTTCGGTTGTAGATGAAAGTGAAGAATGATCATCGCAGTAAATTTTCCAATTTAAGCAATTGGAAAAAAGAAGCCTGAAAAAATCAGGGCTTCAACCGGATTCGAACCCGTGACCTCCGCGATACCGGTGCGATGCTCTACCAACTGAGCTATGAAGCCACACATTGGGAGCGAGGTCAATTAATTGAGTTCAATATCGCAACATTCTTAGGCGCAATATGTTGCCCGCGTTTGGCCACCCTGTTGCGACGTGTCGCGACATGTTGGGTGTTGTTGGCTCAAATTTGACCATTTTCAAACTTCAACTAACAACACCCAATATGTCGCAACGTGTCGCAACAATGTGGCCAAACGCGCGCAACATGTTGCACCCAACACTGTTGCGACATGTTACGTTGAAGAATTGCGATCGTTTTGCCATGGATTATATTATTATCATATTATGGCCTTATGTGCCCAAGGGCAGGAAGATAATTGAGTGAGTGAGTATATTATTAGGCCCCTCATTACTATTCGCCGTTTACCGTACCCAAATTCGTTATTAGCCAATCAGAAGCCGTGTCTACTCTCTTGATATCCTGCGATATCAAGTCACTGACCTGATATGGTTATGATATCATGTTCACTTAGCCAAATTTGGGTACGGTAAATACCTAATCGTACTTTTTTTATCATGCTTCGGCGGTATATCAAGCTCGTTTGGTCTCGCCATGGGTCTTTTGACCCAGCTACGTCTCGCCAAAATACCAACCATGGCTTCACCAACCGTGCCAGATATGCCGCCGAAGCGTAACAGGAAAGGCACGATTAGGTAAAATAATCCGAGTTCGAGAACCAATAAGAAAGTTACCAACACAACAGCCCAAAGTTGGGTTGTTACTTACATCATTAAGAGAGGACAAAGGATTAGCCTGCAATTCGCGATGCAATGCAGGCGTATTTTGGCGAGCGAGCGCATTTTGATCAAGCAAACGTCATCTTGGATTCAAACTTGGAGGAGGCTTGCGGAGAGACAGAAAGGCGTCCCAGGCAGTAGAAGTGTCTCGCCCACTTTCCCTGAGTCAACAAGACGGCGAATCTACTCGATCGCGAGCTAATACCGATAACTCGTGAACACACTGAAAACGCCTGCACTGCAGGTTAACAATCCCTCTCAAGTTATTTTTAGACGAACGTATTGTTTTAATATGTATAGCCTCAGTTTTAACTGATATTGAAAAGAAAAATGAGATGGAAAGGTCATGTTTAAAATTCTAATTAGCATATCATTTCTCTTTGTATTTTCCACCAGATACACAGATAGATTAAGACGATTAAGACCGAGATTGAAATAATATATCAAACACGAAAGACAGTGTTTGACCACATTCCCAAACACCGAGAAGAGAGTTGAAAATACGACGGGTAGCGGAGTATTTTTGACGTACCTCGAGGTGTTTGAAAAATGTGGTCAAACACTGTCTTTCGTGTTTGATACTTCTTCTCAATCGAAACCAAAACTAAGGGGAAAACGGAGAAATGAAATCATCAAAATCTATGCTAATTAAGATCAGATATCCAAACATTGTCACGGTCATGATTTCCTTTGTTTAAACTTGATGAGTTGTTAATGAGTTTGAGAAGTTTCTAGTCTAATTGAAAGAGTGAGACACTTAAGTTGTTCAATGTCTCAGTTTCTTACTACGGGATATTGGACTTTTTATTGGGAAATATTTACAGTCAATAATGCGTGCGACGGTGAAGAAATCAACTGGATCTTTTTTTAATGTTCTACAGCCTCGCATCTTGGACACTGGCTAATTCACCAGGCTGCTGGAGCTTTATTGATTGAAGCCAAATGCCATCGTCCATTGTATCTGGAATCTCAGATGTGAAAGTGAGTACTGATATTGTAGAAGCCCTGCGAGACTTCTTTTTTGGCAGTATCTTGGGAACGACAGAAGTCTTCATCTTGGAGTAAATGTCTTTAAAGTTCTTGCTTCGGAACGCGAAAAGAAAAGGATTTAGGGCCGAGGTCAGGTAACCCAACATCAGCATGAAGGGATAAGCTTCAAGTGGTATTATGTCACTGCACGATTTACATAAGCTGATGGTAATTATATACGAGGAATACGGGACCCAGCAGAAAAAGAACACCCCAACAAACATTGAGATAGTCTTTGCTGCTTTAAGGTTTCCTAAATAACGATTGGCTTCTTGTGAAAATGTAAGTTTCCCGCACTCGCATCGTCGAATGGCGGTGACGCTTTTGCTTCGGTTCTGCGCAATGTGATAAATCGTCGTGTAAATTCCGCAGGTGATGAGTAACGGCAACGTAAAGTTTAGAAAACATGTCAGCGTAGTGTAAACTCTTGTGTAAGGAAACCAACAAATGCCTGCAAAGATAACTGATTCGCCTGGGTGAGTTCGCCAGCCCATGAGGGGAAGTGACGCAAACACAACGCTGTAAGCCCATATGAAGAAAATAACTATTAAAGCTTTTTTTCGAGTCATGAACCTCGTTCGACGAAACCTATTGAGTGGATCGCTGAGGCTCTTGTAGCGATCCACGCTAACAGCCAAAAGGGTCAAAATCGAGGTGGGTACAGCAATCAAAAAAACAGTGCTCCAGGTTTCGCACATCATTTCTCCATGCAGCCAGACCCCTCGTAGAAAAAATATATCTAGGTCAAACGGCGCAGCGACCGTTGCCGTCACTAAATCCGAGAATGCCAACGACAGAAGAAAGAGGGTTGTTGGGTTGTTTCGAAGGTTTTTGTCAACCAGGATTGTACAACAAACGATTAAGTTTCCAATGATTGCCACTGCAATGATTATTATGTAACATGTTGAGACAGGATACTTGAAGGCAGCTGAGAAAGAATAATATGGTTCATCGTCAACAACGTCGCTCGCATTTGGTGCCGACGCGTTACTCATCTCTCTTCCGTCTTCGCAACTGTTCCTGGTTCCTTATTCTCTTGTTCCTTGTTGTTGGTCCTTACTGCAAACTCCCCTTGTCCCCTGGTCTGTTTCTTGGCGGGAATAAGAGCTAAAACGCGATCACTTTACTGACCGCACCAATCGACAAACTGAGCCTATTACGTCTTCCGTGCGTCTAATCTGTTCAGTTCCATGACAAATCAATATCGCATTCGATCAATCATCTAAAGCCGTGATCTGAAACACAACATAAACAGTGCCTGCATTTTTATACTACTGACCTCATCGTTATTACTTGGTTGAGTTTAAGAACTCGAAGTTTTCTCAAATTTTGACGCGTTTCTAAAGTGAATAAAACGTTGCGTTTTAACAAGGAGTAACGTTAAGTATTTTGGCTATTTATTTTATTCTTCCGGTATTCGAAACATCTTCCATACCCTGGCTATATTATCTGTGAAAATTTTCACATTGATACCCATTTACTCTAACTGAGTGTCTCTATTTACAACAGTTTGAAACTGAAGGAAAATTTCGAAAGTTTGCATGACACCCA
The DNA here is from genome assembly GCF_964199315.1 of Orbicella franksi. Classification (NCBI taxonomy): domain Eukaryota; kingdom Metazoa; phylum Cnidaria; class Anthozoa; order Scleractinia; family Merulinidae; genus Orbicella; species Orbicella franksi. The sequence continues at coordinate 11,460,349 of NC_138145.1, read as the reverse complement.
GGGGTAAAACCTTCAGCCTTAGGATTTCATCAAATTATTGAAATTCTTAACCCATGCAAGCTTCATTTAGCAACTTTCATACGCAAAACAATTCTAGATCAAGTTTATTTAATAACAGCTCACAAAGTTGTTTGTGCTCTGGTCGAAAGGATGTATTAGTCTAGTTCACCTAATTATTTTTTTATCTAAATATAACAAGAATACGTAAACGTGACGGATTTACTTTACCGATAATTTTCGCTGATTAGCGCACTGTCGATCGAAGAGTTATTTTCTTCCAAGAACGTATATCGGCAGGTATATTGGAATCTGCCTTGTGAAGCAAATATTGCAAGCGTTCGGTATTCAATTCGGAAGTAATTTTTAAGGAAGCGTTTTACTTCTGTTGCCATGCAGAAAGAAAAGACAGGTCTCAGTGTTTTAAGTTGGCTGTTAGTAATGATTCGTCTCTAATGTTCTGACTGTTAATTAACGGTAATGCAAGGGTATTTTTTCTCGTGTGTTTATCATCAAAATACCCGATACTGGTTGTTGTCGGAATTGAAACTGTGATAAAAATAGGAGAGCCGCCAAACACTCTCATGACGCAGTGCGGACCTATCGTAAAAGAAACTAGTAAGAGCCGAATCATTTTAACAAAGCTTTGACGTCGCTTAAGAAAATCATCGTCTGAGCCAGGCATGATCCAGAAAACACACGTTTTAAACATGGATCAAGAAAATTGAGTGCTCTAGGGGTCTTGGAAAGGGCTAAAATAACTGCATTATTATTACTGATCCATTGAATGTTAATGAAGGAAAAGCGACCTGCTTTTGACTAAATGTACATCTGCCTGTTAGATCACCCCTCCCTAAAAGTTAACAATTTCAGAACTATAACTTTCTTTGGGGTATTTATGATCTTCGCAATTCCCAGTGACGGATCCAGACCTTGAGCTAAGGGGAGAGGGGGGGGTGTATTTTTTTCTTGCCCTGCCGGCTTTTCATCCTTCTGTGATCTTTTGTTTTTTTACCCAAAATAAGGGGGGGGGCCCGAACCCCCGGGCCTCTCCCCTAGATCCGCCACTGATTTCAATTCCAATAACAACAGGTCTCAAACTCTTCTTGGGTAAACATGACTCCACAAATAACAAACAGAGACAAAGCATTACTGATAGCTATTTTTAAACGAATCCGGCTCAGTTTTCAAGTTTAATTTTTAGGGTCCATATTTCTATATAACAAAGAAACTATTACAACATATAATGATTTTCCAGCTGTGTAAATGACATTTCGATATAAACTGATATGAATTTGAAAAAAGGTGGGCCGACGTTTTTCAAATTTACCCAAATACAACCCATTTTAATCCTCTCCAGTTTTGTCCATCCATGCCCCTTCTTGGCTTTCCTGTGTTTTGTTTGAGATCTTCTATAATTTTGAGCCGTTTTTGTGATATTTCAGTTAATTCTATGGCCATTTGATCAGTGCTGAAATTGCCTAAAATTGCGTGACCTAACCCCTTTCAGCAGACATTCACATAAGAACCATTCTAGGCTAAAATCTCAATACAGGTTCTCCTTTTCAAAATATAGTTTTTTTCAAATATAATACAGTACATAACATGCAGTAAAGAAAAAGGTAACAAAAACTAGCCAGAACACTGGCAGTGTTATAAGACGCCAATACTGTACGTGAATGATTCAATATAAAGACCACATCCATGAGAACAAGTTGGGTTTTTTTTGACAAAAATTAAGAACCTGATAGTGATTAAGATACTAGGTAGCCTAATTTTACAGTAAACACCATTTATATAAGAACCCATGGAGGCTAACTTGAAAAAACCTAGGTTCTTACATGCGGGTTTTACTGTATTATATACAGACTCGCAATAAGATGTGAATTACAGCTTGTTGTCACCAAAGCTCCAACAATTTTAAGAACACTTAAGTATTTAAATATGTTGAAAATTGCCCGAGGCCACGAGAAAGAATCATGCTGCCATTAGGACTTTTAAAGTTTTTCTCATTGATTTTCATAAAAAAAAATACTTTGTTAAATACACATGTTCTAGAATGTTCGGTTACGCTGAAACGAGGATACTGCGATGACAACGAATCGAACATTTGCCAAAGTACTGAGCACTAGCTTATGCTTATTAGACTCGACTCCTTTTCATCTTTATAGTCTGAATATATTTTTCAGTTCATCAAGTTTGTTTTGCTGTGTTACTTTTGAGGCTATGAACTCAACTGTAATGGTGAACTGATATCAGTCAGTACTAAATCATATAATCGTTTCACCATCGCGGAAGACGTAGATGAAGGTGGTGTTGAAAGCTGAACTTTCTAGACTAGCCGTTTTCTACCAACCTCGTTCTCAGGGGCGGTAAGATGAGAGACCCTGGGAACGAGGTTGGTACAAAACGGCTGATTTGCACAAGACGAGGAATCATCTTGCACAGACAGTAGCCGAGAGTAATCATTGGCGTCAGCTTTAATAAGCAACTTCCTGGAATTGTTGAACCGGCCGCCACAGACAGATTTTGTAGCCACTCCAGAGAAATTCATCACCATCATATAGAAATCGTATTATAAGTCTCAGATCGGGTTAAAGGGCTACAGGACAAAAATCCAATGGACCCTTCTCTCTTAACAACAAGATCTGGATTTTGCTGATGATATCGCCCTCCTTTCCCACAGAATAAAATTCAGTCGCTGGCCACAACCTCACAAATGACAGATGTTACCATCAAAAGAGAAATAACTAAGTCATTACGAATGAAAAGCGAAAAAAAGAACCCAATCAAGCTAAACAACGAGGCCGTAGAAGATGTCTCCTCCTTAACCTGTCTGGGAAGCGTGATAGCTATGGAGAGAGGACCTGAACAGGATGTAAAGGGAGGAATTTGCAATGCCAGAGCGGTATTTATTCTCTGACTCAGACCTGTGAGGATATCTAAGGAGATATTCCTAACGAACAAAGTTAGGATTTTTAATACAAATGTTAAGACCGTCAGTCGATGTTTGGAGCAGAACGTTGAAGAGTGACAAAGAAATTCACAGATAAAGTTCAAGCCTGGTCATCAGTACTTAAGAAGATCTCTGGAAGAAAACACAGGAAGATAGGATGCTAATTTAAATAAGAAGGAAGAAGTGGAAATGAATCGGCAACAATGGGCAAGCAAGGAGACAAAGAAAAACAAGGGGAAGGCCTAAAACAACTGCGGTAGGTCAGCCGAACAAGAACTGCCACAGATAGGTTCGCGATGGCAGGAAATGGAACTCAAAGCCTAGAATCAAGACGGGTGAAGGAGAACTGTGGATGCCCTTTACTCCACAAAGGAGCGAACAAGTCAAGAACAAGAACATTGTTTTCACAAGCTGGGCCTTATCACACGTCGCAGCTGCTGAAATCTCCCTGCATTGCCTTGACTTGACCACTTTCAATTCTGATCGAGGAAAAAACATTAACGTACTCTACTTTGCTTTTGTGTTAGTATTGCACTGGTGTAAGGTGGCTGGCAATAGTTTCCACTGAGCACTTTCCAGTAGTCTTAATTTGAAAAATCAATACTAACACACATTATCAAGTGATCAGTACAATATTCATATTATACAAATACCCTATCATTGGTGAACAAGTTGCGGTCATCTTTATGGCACAATAAGTTACCAAAGCAACGTTATAATCAGATAAAAACACCCATAATTTTAGCTTTGAGTGCTTACGGTTCAAAAACATTTCTCTTTTTTATCGAATTGTGATCAGCACGTTAATTAATATACAACTTTTTGCAAAGTTTAAATCATTCGGTAGGGGGTAGGGGATGGGGTTTTTGATCCATTTCAAAGTCTCGAAAATTTAAGTTGCCTCTGAACCTTATACCACTTTTTTTTCAACTTTGCAAAAACTTGAATGTTCAAATTGTTATCGCAATTCGATTGTTAAACAAGTAGCAGTGGTCTTCATGGTACAAAAGAGTTACGATAGCAACGATACAACCTGATAAAAACACCCTTAATTTTAGGTTCAAGTGCTTCACACAAATGCTCAGTCGTTGTTAAACAAGTAGTGCTCATCTTCACAGCACAATAGGTTACCATAGCAACGATACGATAATAACAATAATAATAATAATACATTATAAGCGCTTAAGCTAAAATTAAGGGTTTTAACAGATTGTATCGTTGCTATGGTGGCCTATTCTGCCACAAATTATTAGCACTTAGGTTAAAATTAAGGGTGTTTTAACAAGTTGTATAATTATAGTCACTTAAACTAAAATTGAAGTAAAGCACTTAGAGCTGAAATTAAGGGTGTTTTTAACTGGTTATATCGTTGCTATGGTAATCTTTTGTGTCATGAAGATGACCACTACTTCTTCAACGATGATCGACCACTTGTATGATAACAATATTGTAACATCACTTGATTAAGTGGGGTAGTATTGATCCGTCAAAGTGTAACTGCTGGAGAGTGTTGTCAAGCAGCCATCTCCAAGCGTTTTGAATGATGGAAGATGGAAGTGCGATATTAACTGATATACTAACTTGGCCCTAAATGTTACGAAATTTCTATATTGGCTTCTTATAGGGTCTCCAACAAGGACTGTACACCGGTAACGTTAAGTTGAACGGTCAGAAGAGATTGATAAAAATCTTGACGATCTTCATGTAGTTTTTCAGATCTTCGCTTGTTTGACTGGTCCGTTACAAAGAAAATATTCATTCAGTTGTTGGTTGTTATACGGAATACCTGTGTTACCACTGTGTGGTGGTTCACACATAATTGGTTTAGCAGGGGGATTTTTCCCATTATATCCTCATTGTTAATCATTTCGGTAATAAATCTTCTGAGTTTCAACGTCAAATACAACGTACCGTCGGGTAAAGATTACAATACACACATATCTTGAGGAGTCCGTAGTTCTACTTCCTTTTTTCTCGCTTTCGCATCAACATGTTTTCTCCATCGCAATTTTCTTCCCTTTGTTAAAGAAAGTCTTAGATAAATCATATGTAATCAGAAACGTTTGTCTCATTTGCGCACCGAATAAAACAAAATTACTTAGCATCACAGTAGAAATGCATTTAGATAGCATTTATCCAAGAAGTGGATCAAGCTGTTTATCTCTTCTCTCTTTCGTTTTCAATCATAAAAAAAAACACAAAAAACAAAACAAAGTATTTTTAACTTTGTTTTTGTCGATATGGCTCCCGGATGCTAACATTACATTTAAAAGCACCTCTTACCTTGGGAAAAATATAGTTTAAAAATAGCTTTTGTGACGAACTGAGTAGCACAAAGTCTACCAATACAAAGGGAGATTTAAAGACAAGTTCTATTTTTTCGCGTCATCTTATCATGTGACTATCATGTGACACATTTCACCCAATCCAAATATCTCTTATCCAAATATCCCCTTTGTCACGTGACACGTTGCTACCATTCACCTTGAGAAGAAGGTGTTGTTTTGATATTAGTTTAAGATCTTTCTTATGCTAATTGTGCTCTAAAAAAAATTCTTCGTGCTCTACTTCTAACCATTCTAAATCACACGTATTTACCTCCATAGGTACTTGAAAGTAAAATTAAAACCATTCTACAAGAGAAATAAACCTCCCTGGAGTTGCATTTTTGCTTGAAAAAACAACCGCAGTGATTCATTTTACATAGTGATATTGAGGATGATAAAAAACCGCCAAAAATTGAAGTGCCTGGTGTTAAATTAAGCCCAAGTCATCCAAGCTAATATTACTGATATTATGTTTCCCAGTTAGTTGGCGCCCCTTGTATTTTTAATTCATTTCAATCATTATACAAATACGAGAAAGCGTGAGTGCAGAAGAAAACTTGTTGTTGCTGTTGTTCAATCACCCATTATCACTTTACAACTTGCAGTGCGAGGTACAGCTTAATTGACAAACGCTGAAACCAAGCGAGATTCTCTGGAACACCGGAAAGCAGAGGTGTTTCTTTCCTTGAAAGGTCAAAGGGAAGTTTGGAAGGCGGAACAGCCCCGGAATAACAAGATGAACAACACCACCGCAAATCACTCTATTGAGGAAGAACCCTTGTTCGGTTTCGAGCCCACCTTCGTGTATCCAGTCGCCACTTGTTACATATTGATCGTAGCAGTAGCAATCGTTGGAAACCTTTTGGTTTGTTACGCTATACTTGCCAATAGAAACCTCCGCCACAATCCAACAAACCTGCTGCTTTTGTCTTTGGCTGTCTCAGATCTTCTCACCGTCACGCTGGCCGTTCCATTTGACATAGAGGGACTTTTTCTGAATGGGGTTTGGAAACACGGAAAAGCGATGTGCATTACGTGGACTATGGTGTACCTCATCGCTGTGCCCACCTCGATTTTGACCCTTTTGGCCATCAGCGTGGATCGCTACAAGACCCTCAGCGATCCTCTTGGTCGGTTTCGGCGTTCGGAGTTCTTGACTCCCAACAGGGCGTTAATCGTGATCTTAATTCTCTGGCTTTACAGTATCTTCTGGGCCTTTCTTGGCATGGGATGGTTAGAAAAAGGTGAAGAGCCAATATACAAGGGCAGCTGTATGTTACCGCTCGCCAAGGAATACACGACGGTCACTACCGCCTTAAATTGGATTTTTCCGTTGTTAATCACGTGCGTATTTTACATCCTGATATATCTCATTGCTCGCAAGCATCACAAGTTCACCAACACAAGTGGTTTTCCGATGAAAAAGCCTTCCAAAGAAGATAACAGGCGGTATTTGAAAAACCTCAAAGCGGCCAAAACGACTGCAATGTTTGTGATGGCCTTCTTCATCTGCTGGATACCGTATTCTATTTTCAGCATCGCCGCGAATCTTGACGGCGATAATTGGGAAGAATTTCCTTTCAAAGTTTACGTAGTGTTGTTGATGCTCGGCTACCTTAACTCGGCGCTAAATCCCTTTCTGTTCGCCTTCCGAAATAGGCGCTTTAAAGCTGTGTATGCCAAGCTGTTTCGCTTTTCGCTCCAAACGAATCCATCGTTACGCCGGCGTTCAACCTTTTCCCAGAGCACTAGTTGCTCTGAGATTCCAGAAAACAATGACAACAAGGTTGTTCGTCTGCAGTCGATAAAAGCCAAACGGGAATCTCCTATTTTCAAACTTGAACTAACAACACCCAATATGTCGCAACGTGTCGCAACGATGTGGCCAAACGCGCGCAACATGTTGCACCCAACACTGTTGCGACATGTTACGTTGAAGAATTGCGATCGTTTGGCCAGGGTTTATATTATTATCATATTATGGCCTTATGTGCCCAAGGGCAGGAAGATGATTGAGTGAGTGAATATATTATTTGGCCCCTCATTACTATTCGCTGTTTACCGTACCCAAATTCGTTATTAGCCAATCAGAAGCCGTGTCTACTCTCTTGATATCCTGCGATATCAAGTCACTGACCTGATATGGTTATGATATCGTGTTCACTTAGCCAAATTTGGGTACGGTAAATACCTAATCGTACTTTTTTTATCATGCTTCGGCGGTATATGAAGCGCGTTTGGTCTCGCCATGGGTCTTTTTGCCCGGCTACGTCTCGCCAAAATACCAATCATGGCTTTAAAGTATATATGAAATAATTCATATTTGAACTGCGGTAGTAGATGAAAGTGAAGTATGATCATCGCAGTAAATTTTCCAATTTAAGCAGCTGGAAAGAAGAAGCCTGAAAAAAAAAAAATCAGGGCTTCAACCGGATTCGAACCCGTGACCTCCGCGATACCGGTGCGATGCTCTACCAACTGAGCTATGAAGCCACACATTGGGAGCGAGGTCAATTAATTGAGTTCATATCTTCCCGTGAGTGAAATGATGTAAAGTATATATGAAATAATTCATATTTGAACTGCGGTAGTAGATGAAAGTGAAGTATGAACTCAATTAATTGACCTCGCTCCCAATGTGTGGCTTTTTAAATCTTTTTTTTAACATGTATGTCAAACACTTTTATCATGAGCCCCTGGCTCGGGAGACTTGGGCAACCACTCCCCGTGTTCTTGACGTAAAATAAATTACCTTACCTTACCTTACCTTACCAGTTGGTAGAGCATCGCACCGGTATCGCGGAGGTCACGGGTTCGAATCCCGTTGAAGCCCTGATTTTTTTTCAGGCTTCTTCTTTCCAGTTGCTTAAATTGGAAAATTTACTGCGATGATCATACTTCACTTTAATCATGGCTTTACCAAGCGTGCCAGATATGCCGCCGAAGCGTAACAGGAAAGGCACGATTAGGTAAAATAATCCGAGTTCGAGAACCAATAAGAAAGTTACCAACACAACAGCTCAAAGTTGGGTCATTACTTAAATCATTAAGAGAGGACGAAGGATTAGCCTGCAATTCGCGATGCAATGCAGGCGTATTTTGGCGAGCGAGCGCATTTTGATCAAGCAAACGCCATCTTGGATTCAAAGTTGGAGGAGGCTTGCGGAGAGACAGAAAGGCGTCCCAGGCAGTAGAAGTGTCTCGCCCACTTTCCCTGAGTCAACAAGACGGCGAATCTACTCGATCGCGAGCTAATACCGATAACTCGTGAACACACTGAAAACGGTCCGTGGGTCATTCGTCCATTCAATTTTCGTTTAAAATCAAAAATTGAAAATTGATGTCAATTTTTGATTTTCATGATTTTTTATCATAAAAAATAAGATAGTGCCAAATTGAAAATGTTTGACTATTTTCCTTCCGGTAGAACATTGAAACAGAATTTATATTTTTATTTTAGTCCTGTCAGAGATGAAGAGAAAAATGGAACTATGCGGCAATTTTGTTTCTCCGACAATGTTGCAGTCTGTGGCATGGCTTAGTTGTTCTGTTTTCGATGGAAGTCTAAAAATGGAAAATGGAAAATTGAAATCAATTTTGGGCAAAGACGTTGCGCACTCTAAGTGACAAAAGTACCCCAGGGGGAGCTGGGGGAGGAAACGCTTCGTCCTGTTCCTCAGTCCCTCGCAGCCTTGGCGTAACGTTTCGAGCCCTTAGTTCTGGTGGAATGCTTGGCGCGTTTTCTGTGGTTGTGAGTTTATCGTTATGGCAAGCAGCAAGATACTGAACCTTTCACGCGAGGGAAAGAATCTTCGACTTCGCATCGCAGCGTCTGACTTATCGGTATCCAGACTTTCTCGAGCGTTTCAGGCAAGTAAATGCATAATTTCGTACCTCATGATTTTGCAGTGTCCCGGCTTCAAGCCGCAATGTGCATGTGCATTGGTAGCGTTCAAGTCTTAACTATTACAGTATAAATCTTAACTTTGAGCTTAAAGTCCGTGCAGAGATGTGTGAATGAAAGGAACGATAGTTTCTATTGAGAGCGAAAGCAGTTCAGAGTTCGTATGGGTCAGATGACTGGCGTACCCAGCATGCTTTACAATCGTAGCTGGACAGTGCCCATGAATAAATAAATGAATGCATGAATGAATAAATACCATAATTTAATTGTCTATGGACTGAAGTAGCAGTAAAAGGAGTACTAAATGGGAGTCCAGTATTTATTATAATGCCTGCTTGAAGGTACTTCATTTCAAGATGATTTAATTTTTTCTGAGCATTCTGATTACAAGAGTAGATAACCAGTGTCTGTGATGTACACTCTGATATTAAATACTATGTATGTGAACTCTGCCAAAGTTTGCATGGAATAAAGTAAGCACAATATACAATGAAATGGCCAACAAATAAAGGGTATTAAGTTTAGGAATGCAAGCAGTAAATAAAGAACTTTTTGATAGGTAGAAGCAAATTCACTTTATTTAAAAGAAGAATTTGGTGACATGTCATTTTGGCCAAATGAGTCTGGACGATTTAATGTGCTGCACCTGGATGATGGACATCCCCTCAAGTTATGGGAGAGGATGTGCAGGCCTCTTCAAATGTCCCACAAATTGCAGAGCAGCACTCTGGGCATCTTAGCCAAGTATTCACATATGGGGGCACTCCTGGCAGCTCTTCAAGGCCAGCACCATTTGGTGGAAATAAACGGAAAGGTGGTGCCATTGCGAAAATTATACATGCAGAAATGACCCAGAAGAATGAGAAGGGACCCCCATCTTTCCAAGAGCTGGGGCAGACATACATTAACATTAGTGAAGATACAGCTAATGTTCACTATGTTCTGTCCAAGGCAAGGGATTCCTTCAATGATCCCTCTCTGGAGTTGGTGACTAGCAATGGTCTGAAGATAATGGATAACAAAGGTACTAAAGGTCACTGTTAATTTTTGCATTGTTTTGCAAATGCTAAACTTAGATTTATATAGCACATGAAGTCTTAAATCTCTATACATGCATTATCATTGGATATGAAATAAAATGTGTAATGAAAGTAAAGTAGGTGAGCAAGGGGTGACCACCTGTTTGCCTTGTATACAGAACAGAAATATTTCATTTTAATGATAGAATGAGAATCTCTGGCAAGTGATGGGCATACACTGAACATAAGTATAGTGAGATGTCTTCCTTGTATTAAGCCTTGGTTACAGCTGTTTACGTAACTTGAGATGTTTTTTTGCAGGTTTGACCTTTTGGAAATGTGGAAGCAGAAAAATTTATGCTGTCAGGGTCGTTAGCAACACCTGGGCTTCTTTAAAGAGATCAGCCAAGTCAAAGGCAAAGGCAACTCCCATTTCATATTATGACATTTCTGATGATAGTGATGAGGACTTTACTCCTAAGAGGTCTAGAGGTGTTAATCATGGAGATATTCACATGGTAAATTCTCAAAGCAATGAAGTCAAATCAATGGTTTGTGACATATTGAAAGTAAACCAAACTTTATCCTTGCCGCTTGGAGTTGTCATACTTTTAAGAGACGCATTCTTATGCAAAATATGTCATGCAACACCTATGACGCCACCAGTAATTGCAACAAAATGTTGCAATACCTTGCTTGGTTGTGAGGAATGTGGTAATGCTTGGTTTGATGGAGCTGATGGTCTAAGTAAGAAGTGTCCACATTGCAATGAACCTAGAGGATATGCCTCTACATTTCAATTTAAAGGCATAGATGAGTTTTTAGTTGGGGTAAGGGGATTGATCAAGTGTGATGAAAATAATTCCAGTAATTAAAAGAAAAAAGAAAACAAAGTCCAGTGTTGAATTTACTGGCTTTTCAGTGCACTTGTATTTCATTCAGAATTGTAGCTGTTTTCAGTCTTGCTGTTTCAAGATAAATTATTTCATGTGCCCCTGTATAAATGTAGATGTTGTTTTATTCAGGTTGATATTGTTAAAGTAGAAACAGTGTTAAAAATTGTAACATTTTATTCATGATCAGTTGCCTATGGATGGCTTTCTTCACAGTCACTTTAAGTATTTTACCACTGTAGTAATTATTTCACATTTTAATGTAAGTAAATATTAATATTTCACAGGAAGACATGAATTGTGTCAAAAGTCAACATCAGCTGGTTCTACATAGTTGTGTTACTTTTCTACTGATGTGATGAGTATTGAATGTTCATAAAAATAAACATTTATATTGATATCATTATGGTAGTTGTAACAGTCAGTTAGGATTTAATGTTGTTGTTAGGTCAATGAAATACTGTAGACCCTCTTTAAAAGGGTAATGATTACCATTCACAAGGCAATGGAAAATGACATCAAAACTAGGATAAGCAGCATTAAAGTTATCAAAACGCAAGTTCTGGAGCTGTTGGTTCCCAGAAAGGAGATCTGTGCCAAACACTTCTGGGAGACTAAGGTGACCATCTTCCCTTTCATAAGCAAGTACAGCTTCTTCACTGGTGGGAAGCATGTCTATAGATGGAAGAATAAATGTCTTTTTATTTTCCTCCATTCTCTTGTCTGGAACTCCCTTCCCTGTAAGAATAAAGGCAAGCACAAAAAGAAACATAATCTAGTTAATACTGGTAATGCAGTACAACTTTTAAAACTTGAATTAGTCAGTAATATGACTTAAATTCTTCCTTTCCTGATGCTTAAGTGGAAATTTGTTCATATACAATTTTGTGTATATGAGGGGTGTGGGGTGGGGGAGGGGAATACCTAGATTGGTAGTCTACCAAAACTGGGATGTATTGACTTTCCACTCCCTTGGTTTGAACACCAAACCATCACAACAAACACTTACCAGGGATAGGATGGTTGTTCCAACTGGAAATCACTTGTTTGATTCCAATGTCTGCTGTCCTGGAGGTAAACCATGACACACAGAACTTGTTCATGTCATCATCCATATTTATGAGGTCTTCATTCACCATGGCATTTAGAACTCGTTTTATAGGATAGTTGACACGTGTGTTAAACTCTACCCATTTTCTCTCCGCAGGATGATTCTTGAAATGAAAAAAAAAGAAAACATATGCGGTTAACAGAAGGCATCACTTACTGGTACACTGCTGCACAAACCACATGAAGTTTTGACAAAAAAAATGTTAATCAAGAAAGTAAAAATTGAGTCTGTCAAGTGACAGACAGTTACGTATGTTGACTATGCATACACCTGCTTGGGTGTTGTTTGAATGAAAGGCACTCTTCTTGTATTGGTCCTATAAGGCATCAATTTTTCTTGTACAAATAAGGAGAGATAGAACTCTGTCCCATGGTCCACTCTTAGTTGGTCCCAAACGCCATGCTGGATGACAGCAGTTCTTCAAAAAAAAGAAGCAAACATAAAGCGTGATAGTTAATCTTGACTCAGGCATAAAAAGAAATCAGTTTTGAATGACTGGTTTGTTGATCTTTCCTCAGTGTGTCCATTTTTGCCTGGCTGTTTACAGTCACCAATATACCAATATTAACCTTGCTATTAATATTTGTCAGAGGTTATTGGGGGGGGGGGGGGAATCAGATATTTTATATAAATTGGACAGTAGTGATGCAAGGATTTTCGTGCAACAAATAGAGAAGTGCTTGTTTCCTTACTAGAGACCTAAACTTTGAAAAAAAAAGTTTTTTGTTTTAACTACTCCGGCTTAGGCTACAACTTTTGAGCACTTCTGATTGAGAAGAGGTAGGTACATTTTGCAAGGTAAGTGACTGAGAATTTATGTGATACTTCTAGTCAACAAGTTACTGTCATGTAATATTCATGATGACAACTGCAAAAACAATTCTTACCCTTAGTAATAGAATTACAATTTTAAACAAAAGACCATTTTACAGTTGTCTGCTCAGTGACCTGGCCTTTGTATGGCAGCGAGGCTAGAGTTGACCTTGTTTTGATACAGACCTCACTGCTTTTGTTGTGTAAAACAAGTTGTTCTGATGCTAACTAGGTACATTTACATGACAAAAGCAGTGAGGTAGATGTGCTCATAGATCAATCATTGTTCTTCACTGGCATTGTTGCAAAAGCCACAATCTTTCCACTATAGCCATCACATGCACTGACCTCAGTTAAACCATACATTGTCAGTTTCTCATTTTGGTCCATGTGCAACTTGTGACCAAAATAGTCAGCATGGTAAGGAAAGGGATTGGTTTGCCTGGCAGTGTTGGAATTCCTCTGGACTTGGTACAGACGAGACACAACTGACAAAGCTCTTCCAATGCGCTTGTCACCCGCTGTTATACGACAACTGGCCACATATCCTTTCACCATTTTTCTACCCCATGTGGGTCCAACCTTGAATAATAATACATCAATGATTTAATAATGTATGTATCCTATGGGTGGTACATCAGTCTGCCAGGTGAGTATTTACATCTTCCAGAAAATAACCAACGTTTGACTTTTTGAGTAGCAAATAAAACGGTAGGTTTTTACAAACAACACAAACAGTTCATGGATACCAACCCGAGCAACAACTTCCTTGGTTGCACTGTTCCAATTTATCATTTGACAGGCGATTTTGCGCGTGTATCCCATTTGCAGTAGAATGGAACGTAGACACGAATATAGATTTGCTTAAAGTCTTATTTTAATCGCCATGTGCTTGGCCCGACAAGAGATTACATGATGCATGGGGTGCGCATGCCCGCATATGATGTGTCACGCTGGACGTACCGTGACATCCCCCTCTTTTTGAAAAAGAGGTCCTAGTTACATGCAGATAATAAAAGGGGACATGATAATCAATGCTAATCAAATTAATCAAACGTCTATCAAACGACAACAGGAACTAAGAACAGTTTCATGGGTATAAATAGGAACCCAACGTCAATAAAAGAGTTTTTTGTTTGTCCCTATTTAATCTTTGAACTTGGTTGGGACAAATTAATCAAACGTCTATCAAACGGCAACAGGAACTAAAAACAGTTTCATGGGGGTAAATAGGAACCCAATGTCAATAAAAGAGTTTTTTGTTTGTCCCTATTTAATCTTTGAACTTGGTTGGGACGCGGGTGATGCGTCCAGTCCTTGTAACTTGGCTCTTTGGGTGATAACAGGTTCCTTCACTGGTTACAACAGCACCTGCTGGCTCGAGATCAATTTGCCTCTTGCTGTACGGTAGTTGGAGAGACAGTGACTGATCTGGTGTCGGTGTACTGTCTTGAGGACTGGCTTCTGACAACGGAGGTGGTCTGGTCGCCTTGTCATTGGGTATGTGTGCATCTTTGAAGTCATCTACTGGAGTCACTGTACCGATAGGCGGAGTGTTACTGCCAGCTGAGGGGGGGATTTCACTCTGGCTCCTTGGTCTCAGGTGCTCTCTTGTTCTCTGGTAGATCTTCCCTTGAATGTCCACTGTGTAGGTTCAGGGGCGCTCCATTGGCTGTGGCCTATTTAGCACAGTTCCTGGCTGCCAGGTATTCTTCAAGGTGTTCCAGACGAACACTGGTTCTCGGTTGTTAAGGGCCTTCTTGTCGCTACCAGCCTTCCTGTCATAGAATACTGCTTGCCTCTCTTGGCATTTCTGGTTAGCTTCATGGTGGAGGTCATCATTCGGGTGTTTGGACTTCAGTGCGCTTCTGCTGCTTGGGAGTGTCGTTTGGGGTTTACGTCCAAACAGCAACTCGTGAGGTGATGGCATCTGGTCACTAAGGGGAGTCGTGCGATACATCCATAAGGCTGTGTAAGGGCATTCCTTCTCCTCTAGTGCTTTTCTTAACAGTGACTTGCAGGTTCCAATTGCCCTCTCTGCCAGGCTGTTGGCTTGGTGGTGGTATGGGGAACTACAGTGTAGTGTGATGCCACTTTGTTCGCATTTGGTTTTGAATCTTTCGCTGATGAACTGAGATCCGAAGTCGGCAATGATAGTGGCTGGTAGGCCATATTCTGCAAGGATGCTTATGAAGTGGTTGCACACGGTGTGGCTGGTCATGTCGTTGAGGAGTCTTATCACAGGGAATCTTGAGTAATAATCGACGACCATAAGGTACTTCTCCTTGTTAAATTCAAAGATGTCCGTGCCGAGCTTCTCCCATGGTCGGGTTGGAAGGTCTGGCTGCAAAATGGGTAGTCTGGGCTGAGCTGGCTTGTGTTTGTTACACAGGTCGCAGTCCTTTACCATCTGCCTGATGTCAGCGGAGATACCGGGCCAGAACACTGATTCTCTAGCTCGGAGGATGCATTTGTTCTCTCCTTGATGTCCCAGGTGGATCGCTTGGAGAACTTGGTTTCTCATGGAGGCTGGTACGACGATCCTGCTACCTTTTAGTACTAGGCCGTCCTCTAAAGTGAGGTCGCATCGGAAGTTCCAAAACTCCCATAGTTCTTGCGGGCATTGTTTTCTGTAGGGAGGCCAGCCATTGTAGATGGTATTCTTCAGTAGATTCATGGTAGGATCTTGTACTGTAGAGGACTTTACTGCTGTTAGGTCAATGGGGGTGGATATGAAGTGGATGTTACGCTGTGATGCGGTGTCCTTAGTCGTAGTCTCAGTGCCATGTGTTGCTCTCGTGTGACATACTCGTGACAGGGCGTCGGCAACTGGGGTGGATCTCCCCGGCTTGTACTGGACATTGATATCAAATCGCAGGCATCTAAGAAGTAGCCTCTGCAGCCGGCCTGGAGCCTCATTGATGTTTTTCTTGAAAATTTGTGCCAAGGGGGAGTGATCAGTTTCAACTGTCACGTTTCGACCGAGCAGGTAGTACTCGAACTTCTCCAGGCCATATGTGACTGCCAGACACTCGTGCTCAATATTAGAATATCTGGACTCTGCGTCGGTGAGTGACCGGGACGCCATGGCAACAATGTGTTCATTTCCTTGAGAGTCTGACTGTCTTAGCCAGGCCCCAATGCCTGTTTTGCTTGCGTCACACTGAAGGATTGTGGGTGTACTCGGATCTGGGTCGTAATAGGAAATGAGTTTGGACGTGCAGAGTTCTTGCTTAATCCTATCGAGTGCCTTCTGGTGGTGGGGCTCCCAGCTAAAATGGACGTTCTTCTTGGTTAGCTCTCTTAGTGGCGATGTTAGGTCCGCTAGCTTTGTCGAGAAGCGGTTCAGGTAAGTTACCATGCCCAGGATAGTCTGAAGCTCCCCCATGTTTGATGGGCTCTTCATGTTGTGAATTGCTTCAAGTTTCTCCGCTGGTTGGATTCCATTCTCTATCAGAATGTGCCCGTAGAAGTCGACTTGTGCCTGCTTGAACTGCAGCTTTTCGGAGTTTAGGCTGACATTGTGCTTGCGAGTGGCCTTGAGCATTTCACAGAAGGCTTGGTCGTGCTCTGATTGGGTTGCGCCGCATACCACGATGTCATCAGCAATCCCCATTACATTGAGGATGCCCCTTGTAAACCTCATCGAGTTTGCGTTGAAAGATGTCTTGGGAGAGTTTGACCCCGAAGGGTAATCGTTTAAAACGGTACCGTCCGAAGGGAGTATTAAAGGTGCACAGCAGGCTTGACTCGTGGTCCAAGGCTACGTGCCAATAACCTTTCTTAGTGTCAACAACAGAGAAGAATTTCTTTCCATGCAGCTGCGGTAGGAGCTCATCGATGGTACGGGTGTAATAGTGCTCTCGACGTATGCTCTTGTTGAGGTCCTTAGGATCAAGGCAGAGTCTGATCTTCTTTTTGCCCTCAGGAGTTTCTCTGATGTTACATACGATTGAGTTTACCCAGTCGGTTGGCTCGGTCACGGCTGTGATGACATCGTCCACGATCATTTTATCAAGTTCCTCCTTGTATAAGGGAAGTATGTGTACTTGAACGGTGCGTGGCGGATGGATGACTGGGACAGGGTGGTCAATTAGCTGAATGTGATACTTCTCTCCCGGAAAACAGCCTAGCTTGTCGAAGCAATCTTGGTATTCTTCCATAACAGTGGGCTCGGATAGCTGACCACGTTGTGCCTCAGCTTCTGTCTTGGTTGGGGGAATGGTGTTAACTTCATCTAAATTTGTTGATATTATTCCCAGATCCTGGCATTGTCGGCACCCCAGCATAGATGGGCTTCC
Source organism: Orbicella franksi (assembly GCF_964199315.1). Taxonomy (NCBI): domain Eukaryota; kingdom Metazoa; phylum Cnidaria; class Anthozoa; order Scleractinia; family Merulinidae; genus Orbicella; species Orbicella franksi. The sequence goes on along the minus strand of NC_138145.1, from coordinate 11,443,028 downwards.
TGTGACTTCCACGATGTTGAATTTGATATTGGCTGACTTGTCCTTAAAGGAGACCTTTAAGGTGGCAACACCAAGGTTTTCTATTTCAGAGCCTCCATATCCTCTAAGGACATTGCTGCATGGAAGGATAGTAATCGGGAATGGGAAGTGCTGTAGGTCTGCGGAGGTGATGACGCAGGCATCTGCTCCCGTATCTACTTTCAGGCTCATGTCATGGACTTCATTAATCTTGACCTTGGCAAAGATTTTGTCTGGGTGGCTGTCGAGGGCGTTTAGTGAAATCTCTTGGGTTTGCTGGTGCTTTGTTGAAGTAAGAGTTCCAAGAAATACAGTAGTGGGTTCCGTGTCGCTTGTTTCTTCTTCTGATTCTTCTTCGAGAGCGTACTCATAATCATCCTCAAAGGGGTACTCATTCTCTAGGTGGATGTCCTGGCCCTGGTACTCTGGGCTACTCACGATCTGGTGAACCTTTTGAAGGCGTTTTTGCATGCACACTCTCGCGTAATGGCCAGTCTTGCCACAGTGCTTGCATTTTGCATTCTTGGCGGGACAATTCGCTGATTTATCATGGGTGTTTCCACATCTGAAGCAGCCTTTCGACTTGAATTGAAGTCGGCGAGGTTTTCTTCCGGTATGATCTCTTTGGTTTTGGTCGCCGTAGGAAGTTTGGTGTGTGAAGCTTTGTCCCGGTGGGTGTTTTTTAGTCGAATATGCAGATTCTCTTTGAACTGTGTGAGAAGATCAGATTTCTCGTCACCTTTGGAAATTATCTTCATTTGTGCTTTAGTGCTTTCCTCGACTTTCACCAGGTCGTAGACTTGCTTCAAGGTTAGCCCGTTACCAAGTGCTATCGCGTCTTTGCGTACTTTATCGGACGCCACGCCAAATACCAGCGTATCTCTGAGGGTATTTTCTTTAGCGGCGGGATCGTATCCACCATCTTCTATTAATAGTCGCGCTTCGGTTACGAATTCCTCAAGTGGTCTATCTCCCTGCTTTAGACATCGAAGTTGGTATCTAGCGAGGATTTCATTACTTTGGGGCTTTGTATAAGCCTCTAGTGCCGCCATAACTGGACTGATCTTGAGGTCGTCGCCTTCGCTGGCCCATGTGGTCGTGTTGTAGATTTCGAGGCCTTTGTCGCCAATCCATAACAGCAGCAGTCTCACCTTTTTCGCCTCTTCGACTTTATCGAGTGGCCCCGCGAAGATAAGTTCGCACTTCTGTTGGAAGAGTTTGAAACGCTTGTGAATGTCTCCTGGAGTGGTTCAGTCCATAGCTGGTGGTTTGAATCGATCGGCCATGTTGTTTTGAATGCTCGAAGTAATTGATGTGCTCTACAACTTGCGCGTGAATGAATTTGTGTTCGAATGCTTGAAATGCTTCACCTGGAGGATCCAGTATCTTCTCAGGATCCCGCTTCTGACACCATGCAGTAGAATGGAACGTAGACACGAATATAGACTTGCTTAAAGTCTTATTTTAATCGCCATGTGCTTGGCCCGACAAGAGATTACATGATGCATGGGGCGCGCATGCCCGCATATGATGTGTCACGCTGGACGTACCGTGACACCATTCTTTAAACAAAACCTTCGAACTGACCTCAAACTGAGTCCTCTCCTATCAGGATACGCTTCTTTTAGCAACGAACTGACTTTAGAGTGTGTTTTCCGCTGAGTCACAACAAGATCTTTTACGTACTCGACGCTTACGTCGTCCATAGTGGTGAAGACTGCTCAAGACTGTTAAATTTGCCGCTTCCTTCCTGAAAACTCTTTCCCAGGGTCTTTCCGGCATTCAAGATGGCAGACACAAGGCCGCTAGGGACTGGGGAACAGGACGGTGTTCCCTCTCCCAGCTCCCCCTGGGGTACTTTTGTCGCTTGGAGTGCGAAACGTCTTTGCCCAAAAACAAGAATTGAAAATTGATTTCAATTTTCAGTTTTCCATTTTCCATTTTTAGACTTCCATCGAAAACAGAACAACTAAGCCATGCCACAGACTGCAACATTGTCGGAGAAACAAAATTGCCACTTAGTTCCATTTTTCTCTTCATTGTTGACAGGACCAAAATAAAAATATAAATTCTGTTTCAATGTTCTACCGGAAGGAAAATAGTCAGACATTTTCAATTTGGCACTATCTTATTTTTTATGATAAAAAATCATGAAAATCAAAAATTGACATCAATTTTCAATTTTTGATTTTAAACGAAAATTGAATGGACGAATAACCCACGGACCGAAAACGCCTGACTGCAGGCTAAAAATCCCTCTAGAGTCATTTTTAGACAAACGTATTGTTTTAATATGTATAGCCTCAGTTTTAACTGATATTGAAAAGAAAAATGAGATGGAAAGGTCATGCTTAAAATTCTAATTACCATATCATTTCCATTTGTACTTTCCACCGGCAGTACACAGATAGATTAAGACGATTAAGACCGAGATTGAAATAATATATCAAACACGAAAGACAGTGTTTGAACACATTCCCAAACACCGAGAAGAGAGTTGAAAATACGACGGGTAGCGGAGTATTTTTGACGTACCTCGAGGTGTTTGAAAAATGTGCTCCAACACTGTCTTTCATGTTTGATACTTCTTCTCAATCGAAACCAAAACCAAGGGGAAAACGGAGAAATGAAATCATCAAAATCTATGCTAATTAAGATCAGACATCCAAACATTGTCACGGTCATGATTTCCTTTGTTTAAACTTGATGAATTGTTAATGAGTTTGAGAAGTTTCTAGTCTAATTGAAAGAGTGAGACACTTAAGTTGTTCAATGTCTCAGTTTCTTACTACGGAATATTGGACTTTTTATTGGGAAATATTTACAGTCAATAATGCGTGCGACGGTGAAGAAATCAACTGGATCTTTTTTTACTGTTCTACAGCCTCACATCTTGGACACTGGCTAATTCACCCGGCTGCTGGAGCTTTATTGATTGAAGCCAAATGCCATCGTCCATTGTATCTGGAATCTCAGATGTGAAAGTGAGTTGTGATATTGTAGAAGCCCTGCGAGACTTCTTTTTTGGCAGTATCTTGGGAACGACAGAAGTCTTCATCTTGGAGTAAATGTCTTTAAAGTTCTTGCTTCGGAACGCGAAAAGAAAAGGATTTAGGGCCGAGTTCAGGTAACCCAACATCAGCATGAAGGGATAAGCTTCAAGTGGTATTATGTCACTGCACGATTTACATAAGCTGATGGTAATTATATACGAGGAACACGGGACCCAGCAGAAAAAAAACACCCCAACAAACATTGAGATAGTCTTTGCTGCTTTAAGGTTTCCTAAATAACGATTGGCTTCTTGTGAAAATGTAAGTTTCCCGCACTCGCATCGTCGAATGGCGGTGACGCTTTTGCTTCGGTTCTGCGCAATGTGATAAATCGTCGTGTAAATTCCGCAGGTGATGAGTAACGGCAACGTAAAGTTTAGAAAACATGTCAGCGTAGTGTAAACTCTTGTGTAAGGAAACCAACAAATGCCTGCAAAGATAACTGATTCGCCTGGGTGAGTTCGCCAGCCCATGAGGGGAAGTGACGCAAACACAACGCTGTAAGCCCATATGAAGAAAATAACTATTAAAGCTTTTTTTCGAGTCATGAACCTCGTTCGACGAAACCTATTGAGTGGATCGCTGAGGCTCTTGTAACGATCCACGCTAACAGCCAAAAGGGTCAAAATCGAGGTGGGTACAGCAATCAAAAAAACAGTACCCCAGGTTTCGCACATCATTTCTCCATGCAGCCAGACCCCTCGTAGAAAAAATATATCTAGGTCAAGCGGCGCAGCGACCGTGGCCGTCACTAAATCCGAGAATGCCAACGACAGAAGAAAGAGGGTTGTTGGGTTGTTTCGAAGGTTTCTGCCAACCAGGATTGTACAACAAACGATTAAGTTTCCAATGATTGCCACTGCAATGATTATTATGTAACATGTTGAGACAGGATACTTGAAGGCAGCTGAGAAAGAATAATGTGGTTCATCGTCAACAACGTCGCTCGTATTTGGTGCCGACGCGTTACTCATCTCTCGTCCGTCTTCGCAACTGTTCCTGGTTCCTTATTCTCTTGTTCCTTGTTGTTGGTCCTTACTGCAAACTCCCCTGGTCCCCTGGTCTGTTTCTTGGCGGGAATAAGAGCTAAAAAGCGATCACTTTACTGACCGCACCAATCGACAAACTGAGCCTATTACGTCTTCCGTACGTCTAATCTGTTCACTTCCATGACAAATCAATATCGCATTCGATCAATCATGTGAAGTCGTGATCTGAAACACAACATAAACAGTGCCTTCATTTTTACACTACTGACCTCATCGTTATTACTTGGTTGAGTTTAAGAACTCGAAGTTTTCTCAGATTTTGACGCGTTTCTAAAGTGAATAAAACGTTCCGTTTAAACAAGGAGTAACGTTAAGTATTTTGGCTATTTATTTTATTCTTCCGGTATTCGAAACATCTTCCATACGCTGGCTATATTATCTGTGAAAATTTTCACATTGATACCCATTTACTCTAACTGAGTGTCTCTATTTACAACAGTTTGAAACTGAAGGAAAATTTCGAAAGTTTGCATGACACCCAGGGGTAAAACCTTCAGCCTTAGGATTTCATCAAATTGTTGAAATTCTTAACCCATGCAAGCTTCATTTAGCAACTTTTATACGCAAAACAATTCTAGATCAAGTTTATTTAATAACAGCCCACAAAGTTGTTTGTGCTCTGGTCGAAAGGATGTATTAGTCTAGTTCACCTAATTATTATTATTTTTTTTATTTAGATATAACAAGAATACGTAAACGTGACGGATTTACATTACCGATAATTTTCGCTGATAAGCGCACTGTCGATCGAAGAGTTATTTTCTTCCAAGAACTTATATCGGCAGGTATATCGGAATCTGCCTTGTGAAGCAAATATTGCAAGCGTTCGGTATTCAATTCGGAAGTAATTTTTAAGGAAGCGTTTTACTTCTGTTGCCATGCAGAAAGAAAAGATAGGTCTCAGTGTTTTAAGTTGGCTGTTAGTAATGATTTGTCTCTAATGCTCTGACTGTTAATTAACGGTATTGCAAGGGTATTTTTTCTCGTGTGTTTATCATCAAAATACCCGATACTGGTTGTTGTCGGAATTGAAACTGTGATAAAAATAAGAAAGCCGCCAAAGACTCTCATGACGCAGTGCGGACCTATCGTAAAAGAAACTAGTAAGAACCGAATCATTTTCACAAAGCTTTGACGTCGCTTAAGAAAATCATCGTCTGAGCCAGGCATGATCCAGAAAACACACGTTTTAAACGTGGATCAAGAAAATTGAGTGTTCTAGGGGTCTTGGAAAGGGCTAAAATAACTGCATTATTATTACTGATCCATTGAATGTTAATGAAGGAAAAGCGACCTGCTTTTGACTAAATGTACATCTGCCTGTTAGATCACCCCACCCTAAAAGTTAACAACTTCAGAACTATAACTTTCTTTGGGGTATTTATGATCTTCGCAATTCCCAGTGACGGATCCAGACCTTGAGCTAAGAGGAGAGGGGGGGGGGTGTATTTTTTTCTTGCCCTGCCGGCTTTTCATCCTTCTGTGATCTTTTGTTTTTTTACCCAAAATAAGGGGGAGGGCCGAACCCCCGCGCCTCTCCCCTAGATCCGCCACTGATTTCAATTCCAATAACAACAGGTCTCAAACTCGTCTTGGGTAAACATGACTCCACAAATAACAAACAGAGACAAAGCATTACTGATAGCTATTTTTAAACGAATCCGGCTCAGTTTTCAAGTTTAATTTTTAGGGCCCATATTTCTATATAACAAAGAAACTATTACAAAAGAGAATGATTTTCCAGCTGTGTAAATGACATTTTGATATAAACTGATATGAATTTGTAAAAAGGTGGGCCGACGTTTTTCACATTTACCCAAATACAACCCATTTTAATCCTCTCCAGTTTTGTCCATCCATGCCCCTTCTTGGCTTTCCTGTGTTTTGTTTGAGATCTTCTATAATTTTGAGCCGTTTTTGTGATATTTCAGTTAATTCTATGGCCATTTTATCAGTGCTGAAATTGCCTAAAATTGCGTGACCTAGCCCCTTGCAGCAGACATTCACATAAGAACCATTCTAGGCTAAAATCTCAATACAGGTTCTTCTTTTCAAAATATAGAGTTTTTTCAAATATAATAGAGTACATAACATGCAGTAATAAAAAAGGTAACAAAAACTAGCCAGAACACTGGCAGTGTTATAAGACGCCAATACTGTACGTGAATGATTCAATATAAAGGCCACATCCATGAGAACAAGTTGGGTTTTTTTTTTCTACAAAAATTAAGAACCTGATAGTGATTAAGATACTAGGTAGCCTAATTTTACAGTAAACACCATTTATATAAGAACCCATGGTGGCTAACTCGAAAAAAACCTAGGTTCTTACACGCGGGTTTTACTGTATTATATACAGACTCGCAATAAGATGTAAATTACAGCCTGTTGTCACCAAAGCTCCAACAATTTTAAGAACACTTAAGTATTTAAACGTATTGAAAATTGCCTGAAGCCACGAGAAAGAATCATGCTGCCATTGGGACTTTTAGAGTTTTTCTCGTTGATTTTCATAAAAAATACTTTGTTAAATACACATGTTCTGGAATGTTCGGTTGCGCTGAAACGAGGATACTGCGATGACAACGAATCAAACATTTGCCAAAGTACTGAGCACTAGCTTATGCTTATTAGACTCGACTCCTTTTCATCTTTATACAGTCTGAATATATTTTTCAGTTCATCAAGTTTGTTTTGCTATGTTGTTTTTGAGGCTATGAACTCAACTGTAATGATGAACTGATATCAGTCAGTACTAAATCATATGATCGTTTGACCATCGCGGAAGACGTAGATGAAGGTGGTATGTCTGAAACTGATTTGCACAAGATGAGGAATCATCTTGCACAGACAGCAGCGGAGAGTAATCATTGGCGTCAGCTTCAATAAGCAGCTTTCTGGAATTGTTTTTGAACCGGCCGCCACAGACAAATTCTGTAGCCACTCCAGAGAAATTCATCACTATCATATAGAAATCGTATTATAAGTCTCAGATCAGGGTAAAGGGCTACAGGACAAAAATCCAATGGACCCTTCTCTCTCAACAAC